>NC_054742.1:50304178-50604178 GCF_018143015.1 Lytechinus variegatus
AGGTAATCGATCCTACTGGGAACTGCTCTTTCGGTGAAATGATTGACATCGATGGGTCTCCTTGGTAGTCGCTTACATAAGACCTCTGGTATTGAACAACAAGGACAGGCTCTGAAGTCTCAAATTCAAAAGCATCAGGAGTGTCTGAGGTGAAGTCATAATATTCAAACGCATGAATAGTGGCGCTAACTGAATCCGATGTGATACGAGTGTCATCGAGGGTCGCTATGATTCTAAAATCAAGTCCGCTGTTCGGTCTCCCATGGTAAGTTGACACAGAAAAAAAACGTCCTAGGGTGTTGACTGGTGGCATTTGTTCAACCATATAGTCACAGAACAACGCCCCAACCGGTACGTTAGCGCATGTCACACCTGAGATAACCGATACAGGTGCGGATGATACAACACGTGAGGCGCTCAAATCCAGAGGACTCTGGACCTGATAAGTCTGACCAGCATTGAGTATAAAGTTGAGATCTGCGGTCAAGCCTTTTGTTATTCTATCCTCTCTGATCAACTCTGGAAACTCCACGGTTACATTGGTAACAGTAGAAACAGCGGTTACAGTGAACTCTGAGGAGAATGCAGAAGTAGGAGTATAACTAGCTATGACATAGTCGTTGCCGAGGCTGTCCACGGGAAACACAAGGAAGTTATCCATGGTACGAAACCAATAGCTATATCCAATTACCGAGATTTCACCATCCAGAGCCGAGATCTTTACAGAGCAGTCCTGCAGACCAGAACCGGTACATCGGGAGATCTCAGACAATGGTAGTGATAGAGTCGTACTGGAAGAAACTATACCTGACAAGGTATCACCGGTGAACTCACTCACCTCCACATTGACATTCTGTTGGGAGGAAGTCGAAATCACGAGAGAATTGTTTTCTGAACCACTCTCAACGTTACTTGGAAAGGCGACTATGAAGCTTCTCCCGATGTTCGATTGAGAACAGTCAACTGTATAATATTGAAGAGTTTTGAGAGAAAATAATTTGGGTTAATTTGCAATGTTTGTCAGTCTGAATAGGCTTCTTTTTTATACATCATAAGAATTTTTTTATAAACTAAACTCGTTGAGACGTTGGTTCCAACCCGGGTACCAACAAGGCATGATAACACTTTCATGTATTCGATGTATTAAGAAGAGCCATAATTATATGCCCGAGGGCATAAGTGCATTGCCGGGTACCAAATCGTGGACTTGGGTATTGCGTGATCGAACTTGATCTCGATACCGAATCAAGAACTAGTTGCTTCCACATTCTTTTTCGCTATTATAAATTCAGTCTGATATTCTTGGTATACGACCAGGGCCCTGGGAACGATTTTCCGGCTGGGGGTACTGAAGTAAGCCAAAATTCAGGGGCGGATCCAGCTTTCGCAAATGGGGGGGGGGGGCAAACAAATTTACCCGTATTTTCCCCGATCGGCCACTAAAAGATGGGTTTGTTTGTTTGTTTCTTCGTAACAGTCACTTCTTTGCTTTATTCTTATAAAACATAGTAATATCTTAAGCCATATTTAAATAGCTCGAGCTAATTTTTTGGAAATTTCATGTATCTTGTCCTGAAAATCGAACATTCTGGGCAATGTTTGTGATCCTGAACAAAACCCGTATATAAATGATCAAAAAGGGACTTGTAGAGGTCGGTTTGTAGTTAGCCATAAAGCGATACATATTCAATAATCAAATAAAGCGAACGCGAAGCGCGAGCTGAAAATTTTTGACATTCAAACCTAAAAAATGGAAATTCTAAGCATATTTTGTTATCATGTTCAGGATAGGCATATAACTAAACAATGCGAGCGCGAAGCGGAAGCGGAAAAAGTGAGATTTAGTCCTAAAAACGGTCACTCTATTCATGTTTTGTAAATCATGAAAAGAAAGGGTAATTTGGTATCCTAAATCAATAATGTGAGCGCGAAGCGCGAGCAGAAAATTTTAGTGTAAAACTGGATAATTTAAGCATGCTTTAAATAAAGAACAAGCTGTGTATCTCAATAAACATGCGTGCGTGTGTTTAAGATTTTTACATAGTATCTGGTCATTCTAAATATATTTTTTTATCATGAAAATAAATAATGTGATCGCGAATCGCGAGCTGAAAATATTTGATTTATCTGAAAAAGGGCCAATTTAAGCACTTATTCAAGCACTGTGTAGGAAAATCGTGAAGTGGATATCATGGATCGCTCTTAATAGATGATGCAAGCACGAAGAGCAAGCTGAATTTTTATTATTTTTATTTTGACCTAGGGCCTGGACATGATGACTTTATTCTTTTCCTCTTCCTAAGCTCTTACAAACGCAACCGTATTAACTAAACTGTCCAGTAAAATCCCAGTTATGAAGATATAATACATTTCAATTGGTTTCTTTACCCCCTCAAAACTGTTTTTTATTAATGACTAGAATATCGTTTTATATATTTGATCTTACCGGCCACTGAAGAGCTATCCAAGATAAATGTTTTTGTAGTCACGTCAGAAGGCAACATGAGAAACAAAGTAAAAAGTCAAACTATACTTACCGTATGGTGTCCTTCATTGTATTTTCTCACTTCACATATCCTTACATAAAATAATATAGGCCTAGGCAAGTGTAAAATAAACTACTCTAGCATAAAATTACAAGATTAGCTACATAATTACAAGAATATAATGAAGGATTGTAGATAAACCCCGTTTCTCATGATTTCACATGCCTTTATAATGAATTATGCATGAATCCGTTTCTTGTTGCTACTTTTCTTGTCAGACTGCGAATAAACTTCTCATTCTACCTTTCTATATCATTGATGAAGTATGTGTTTTGATATTTCAAATAGATAACTTGATAATGCAATATTCCATTTCGAATTAACGTAAACTGATTGAGGCATTTATATGGGCATAGGAAATTTTCCATCTTACCAATTTTCGTCTGAGTAGATTCTGAAGTTGTGTCGGATGTCGCTGGAATAGAATTAAGGAAATATTTTAGCGTTTTTATCAATATACATGTAGAAAGAAGCTGTACATGCTATTTTGTATACTCTGGTTGTTCAAATTGCATAGAGGCCTTAAAGATTGAGATTAAAAATATGAGCAATCACTAAGTACTTTTGGCTTTATAACACTCAATATTTGTTTCTTCGATTACGACCAACGATGTTGAATTCGGATTTAAGAAAATGATTTTTTTAATGACTGGAAAATTATGAAGCAAGAGAGTATAAATTATGATTACAAAATATTTGAGGATGATTTCATTCAACCTTACCGGTCGTTGAAGAGATATCCGTGGTAGATGCATCTGTAGTCACTATAATGAAGTAAATCAATAAAAAAATATTTCACAATGGTGAAATGTATAACAGGTTCTTATTATACCCATTCTTATTCACCAGCATACACATTAATCGCTGAAAAGATGATACAAATACAGTAACAAAATTTTATGTTATTACATATGAAAATATGTATCCACTTGACCACGATCTTCCCATTATGCGAAAAAACATCAATAGTCATTCTTTGCTGATTTGTTTGTAAGCTCCGATTGCTTGAGCATTCGTTAGGCCTATCTGCATGGACTTCAAATTTATAAATGTATAATGACAATACTTTTCATATACGCGGAAGATACGATCTCTAAATTATAATTCCAGTTCGTTTTTTTCGAATTGTGAGTGCCTTTGCAATGATATGAGAGATTGCTTCAGAAAGATTGGCATAACGTAAAAATGACACCTTACCGGTCGTTGAAAAGATATCCGTAGTAGATGCATCTGTAATCACTATAATGAAGAAAAATGTACGAACAAAACCATAATTAATTATAAAGAATGGATGAAAATGGAGGTCGAAATGTAATTCGTAACATGAAAATATCTAATAACAATCCTCAACGCATCTCACTATTCCCATTTTCATAAACACAAACGATATAGGGACATGCATTGCCATAGGAACTTGCTTCGTCTTACCAAAGATAGACTGAGTGGTGTAGTATGTCACTACCAGTGGTAGATCCGGGGCACATCCGGCCCGTGCCCCCCCCCCCCATTAGAGAAGCACAAAAAAAGAATTTAGGGGAATATGTCACGCATTAATCAATACATAAATTTGCCAAAGTGATTAAATGACCTTTGACCTTGGTCATGTGACCTGAAACACACAAGATATTCAGGGATACATGCATACTCTTATGTCCAAGTTTCATGAACTAGATCCATAAAATTTTAGTTATGCTGACAATTCCACAAATACCCCCAACATTATCCAAGTTTTTTTTACCCTAAATGACCTTTGACCTTGGTCATGTGACCTGAAACTTGCACAGGATGTTCAGGGATACTTCTTAATTACTCTTCCGTCAAAGTTTCATAAACTAGATCAAAGTTATGGTGACAATATCACAAATACCCCCAACATGGTCAAAATTCGTTGACCCTAAGTGACCTTTGACCTTCGTCATGTGACCTGACACTTAGGCAGGATCTTCAGTGATACGTTATTACCCTTATGTTTAATTTTCAGGAACTAGGTCTATATACTTTTTAAGTTATGACCACATTTCAAAAACTTAACCTTGGTTAAGATTACGATATTGATTCCCCCAACATGGTCTAAGTTCAATGACCCTAAATGACCATTGCCCTTGATTATGTGACCTGGAGCTGAGGCAGGATCTTCAGTAATACTTGATTAACTCTATGTCCGAGTTTCATAAACTAGGTCTATATACTTTTTTTAGTTATGATGATATTTAAGAAACTTAACCTTGGTTCAATGTTGACGCTCTGCTATGCAGGCAAGACAAAAAAAGCATTTCCTTCACAGTAGGATTTGTTTTAAAGGAAATAGGTTATGATTGGTTGAAAAAAAATACCCGTAAAAGACACAATTATTCAAACATCAGATAGTATTTGATTTAACAACCTACGAATTTTGAATAGTATCCTATGAGAGAGGGTCATCTGGGCCCTCCAAGCACCTATAGAATGAAAAGAACGTAGAATCGCCCCGCATGACCGAGGTTGAGATACTCCCAACCCAGAATATGATCAAATGGCAGCCGGGATTACAAGCAAAGGAGAATTTAACTCAATATTTTGCCTTAACCCTTTCTATTCACCTAGCTGAGCTTTATATATTTCGTTTTCCGTCGTTCTTTAAAGCTGATTTTTAACTTACCAGTAGTGGTTGGAGCTGTATCTGTAGTTCCGTCAGTAGTCACTTGTTAAAAAAAGAAAGAAATTGAACCGACCAAAGGAATCGAATTATTAATATTTTACAGATTCAACCAAAGACACTGGCATTAAAAAAAGTATCATCTTTTTTATTTCTATAGATGATTATAGAGACGAAAGCTTTATTTACGAGACAATAGAAAACATTATTCTTGATCTTACCAGCCATTGTAGAATCAGCCTTGGTAGATCCATCAGTAATCGTCACTTTGAAAAATGAAAACAGTCAAGACGGCACTTTATAAAATTAAATTTCATGACAATTTATTTTATTACCCTGAAACAAACTGAGGAAAATCTTGATAAAATTTTGTCAAACAGCTTTTTTCAATTCACTGTTTCAATTTTTTCAATCTCTCTCCAATTCAATAACTTATCTTGTTAACATAGGATCGACATATCAGTAAATTACCATAAAATATCTCATGTCTCCAGTTTCATAATTGATCGATTTTTTAAAAATCGATTGCTGGTTTGGAAGATTGGGCATTGTGGCTACATAAATCAAGTTGGATCTTTTCTTCAATGGCCGCAAACTGACGTTCTTGTCAGACTGCCAATAAACTTTTCATTTTACCTATGTATATGAATTGATCTATTCTTTTGTTACTTATATCTATGTATTTTACATGTTTAGAGATTTCCGATTGATAATGAATAGATATTATTGATTTACATGTATTTATGTTTTTAATGTCAGGACCATGATGTAAAACAGTTTTTAACTGATCTTGTCATCCTGTATAAATATATTTGAATAAATAAATAAATAAATAACTTATATGCAATATTCTATTTCGAATTTAATAACATAAAACTGACTGAGACATTCTCAGCCATAGAAAATTGTTTGTCTTACCAATGTCCGTCTGAGTTAAATCTGACGTTGTATCGGATGTCACTGGAATACAATTGGGGAAAATATATTAGCGCTTTATTAATGTAGAAAGAAGATGTATCATACGTAAAGTCTCTGACTGTTCAAACTCCGTAGAGGCCTTAAAAATTGAGATTCTAAAATTTTGAATAATCGTTAATCACTAAGTCATTTTGGCGTTACAACCAGTGGCATAACTACGGGGGGACGTCCCCCCCCCCCATCAGCTGGCAAAAAAAAACCCGGGGAAAAGGAGATAAAGGGGGAGAAAGGTAGAGAAACGAAGTGGGAGAAGAAGAACTTATTGTGTATTATATTACATTTTATATAAATTATAATATATATTTTGAATAACATCATGAAACATAATTAGCTTTATAGGGAGTATGCGTTCATTACTCCTGTTGCTCGCATTGTCTGTTTCATGAAATAAATAATCCTGTTCAAGGGGATTAAACGAAACTAAAACACCCCGTTTTCAGTCAATATACACCAAATATATATCCTTGCACTTCAGGTTTTAATTATTATATGTAGTGACATATGCTTCTTTTTCATGATTACTTTTGAAAAGTAATTAACCCCTTTTAAGGTCTGAATATAAAACATTTCCAGTCCGTGTTTACGTTTGCATTAGTGGGTTGGTGAAATATATCTGCTTTTCATTAATTGATAAAAGTAATAATAATAATGATAATAATAATAATAATATAGGTATATTTACCCAGGGAAGCCACTTCAGTTCTGAAAACTGTTCTCCCAGCGGACCCTATTATTATTATTACCCCGGGTTTAGCTGGGCTGCCTAGGCGCTCAAGCATTCAAGGAAATTCTTCCCACCGGGTACCCATTCACCTCACCTGGGTTGAATGCAGCACAATGTGGATAAATCTCTTGCTGAAGGTAATTACGCATAAATTCCTAAAAACAGTACTAAGATATTCCCTTTTCTGTTCTGAATATAGAAAATTCTCAGCTCACGCTTCGCGGTCGCATCATTTGGTTAGTGAAATACGTATGGTCTTAATGAATTACAACAAACAAGCCTTAGAATGTCCCTCTTCATGTCTGATTTTTTTTTAGCTCGCGCTTCGCTCGCAATATTTGATTAGTGAGATACGTATCATGTTCATGATTACAATGACTACAAAAATTGCTTCATCGGTTTAGGTGGAATTCTAAAAAAAATAAAATCAGTAAGCACTATGTTGAGATATGTATGGTCTTCATGAATTCCTTTATTAATAGTCCTTAAAATGTCCCTGGTTGGGGAAATACATACACAAATTTCTGCTCGCGCTTCGCGCTTACATTGTTTGTTCAGTGAGACAGGTATTTATCATGATTACAAAAATTTGATAATAATGTCCCTTTTTTAGCTCTGAATATCAAAAATTATCAGCTCGCGCTTCGCGCTATTTCATCAGTGATATACATATCCGTTAAATGACACAGTCCTTATAAGTTCTCTATAAGGTCAGTATACCCAATAAATGACTCAAAATGTTTGTCCCCCCATGCCGTGACCCACGGTACGCCATTGGTTATAACACTCATTATTTGTTTCTTCAACTACGACCAACGTTAGTGAATCGGATATGACAAAATATATTTTGATGGCCGGAAGATTTTGAAGCAAGAGGGTATAAGTTATGATGACAAGATTGCTGAACATACCTATCGTTGAAGAGATATCCGTTGTAGATGCATCTGTAGTCACTATAATGAAGGAAAATCATTAAACAATTTTCACAATGGGGGAACAGATTCATAATAAAAATCATTAAAAAGAGTTGCGATTGACCCAATCAACCACAACCATGGAAATCCAGAAACATCAACATCTAAAATGCATGTTGGTTCAAAATATTTTATATAATATGCTGTATATAGTATATTCATACATTCATTGTTTTCTTGAAAATTTAGTGTACTTCTCTTTGTTTGCAAAGGACTTTGTGCAAATTTTCTGAACAAAGAATTATGATAGTTATGGTTTTCCATACATTTTAGGTCGATTGGATCAATCGTAACTCTTTAAGTTACAGACAGGGCCCAGAACACAAACGGCGTCACTCTCACCCCAGCGGATCAAGAATAATCGAAACTGCGTTCATTCCAACCTCCGACGACCCCATTGATTGGTCATTAATTAAGTATTTCCACTTTTTTCAATTCGTCATTGTACCCCCCCTAAATGTGTTATCAGGGACACGTGACACCTTTCCTTCTAGATACGCCACT
Source organism: Lytechinus variegatus (assembly GCF_018143015.1). Taxonomy (NCBI): domain Eukaryota; kingdom Metazoa; phylum Echinodermata; class Echinoidea; order Temnopleuroida; family Toxopneustidae; genus Lytechinus; species Lytechinus variegatus. The sequence continues at coordinate 50,312,540 of NC_054742.1, forward strand.
CTCAGAACATGATAATCAAATCACAACCCCCTCACGGGCATACATCATGTTTCAATTTATTGCTTACGATCTTCAAATTAACCTCTTATTAAACGGAACTATGAATAGGCTGGAACACTTCATGATTATGGTAACTTTCTCATAATTTGACAACAGTGATTACAAACCGCTTTATTTAGTTAAAGTTAAAGTCTGAGATTAAAGCGAGAAAATGATAAATGAAAGATAATGTTCTGTGCTTACCCTGCGATGAAGTAGTCGTTGCCTGCCTGCAGCGCGATGGCCTCAAGAAGGTACCTGCTGATGTCCCGTATCCCTCGTATTTATCATAACCGTATGTAACGACACTAAATGGTACGTCTGGATCAACATGACTCACGTTATGAGATATATTTCCCCCAAAATGTGAGATATATATACCCCAAAATGTATATTGGGAAGTGTAAGTAAGAGTCGTGGGTAATGAGTCTAACAAAACACCGTCGAACTGGATCCCACTCTTATCCATGGTTTCCACTGCTATCATGATATAGTTCCAAGGGGAGAATAAGAGGGCGACGGGGAAAGTGATCGATCCTACTGAGAACTGTTCCTTGGGAGAAATCACTGTCATTGATTGATCTCCAATGCTGTCAATTTCATGCCCCCTCTGGTACTGAACAACAAGAACAGGCTCTGAAGCCTCAATATCGATTGCCGTTTGCTGATTTCCATTCAGGTCAAGATACTCGAACGAATGAATAATGAAGCTACCTAAATCCGATGTGATACGCGTGTCATCACGAGTAGCTATGATTCTCACATCCAGTCCACTTTGTGGTCTTGCGTGATAAGTAGAAACAGAAAAGGAGCGTCCTAAAGTGTTTACTGGAGGCATCTGTTCAACAATATAGTCACAATACTTCGTTGCAACTGGCAATTCAGAGCAACTTGCTCCTGATGCTACGGCTACGGGTGTTGTTGACACCACTCGGGAAGCACTCAAATCCAGAGTACTCTGGACCTGATATGTCTGGCCAGCGTTGAGGTCAAATTCAAGATCAGGGGTCAGGCCATTACTCAATCGATGTTGTCTGATTACTTCAGGAAACTCGATCATAACAGTGGCAGCAGTATCAGCTGCAGTTACAGTGAACTCTGAATTAAAACCTCCTCTAGGGGTGTAGCTTGCTATGACGTATTCCTCGCCGAGACTGTCCACAGGGAATGCGAGGAAACTACCCGTAGACGTACCCACATCGCTATACGCAATCACCGAGATGTCACCATCTACTGCCAACACTCTTACTGAGCAATCCTGCCAACCAGATCCTGTGCATCGGGAATTCTCTGACAGACTGAATGTTAGACTGATTCCTTCTGTAACTACACCAGATAATGTATTACCGTCGGATTCAAGAACTTCGACAGTAACAGTTTGGTGGGAGGATGTCGAGATCACCAATGAATTGCTCTCTGAACCCAGCTCTAGGTTACTTGGAAAGGCAATTACAAAGCTACTTCCAGTGCTTGATTGTGAACAGTCAGCTGTACAAAGATTGAAAGAACGTGAAGCTGTCAATTACTAGCACAATACTGACTAGAAGAGGACATTATTTTGTGGTGTACAACATTATTAATAAGGAAATTACTCTCTTGACTATTGATATACTCAAGAAATTACCCTCTTGACGATATATTCCTATATAATTAATAATAAAGTATAATGCTGACTATCTATTTTGTTTTGAAGTATTCTTTTGAAGGGAGTGTGATTAGGTCCAACAGATAAACAATAATAAAATCGGATATTGAATTTAATTGACCTCTTATAAGATTTTTTTTATTGAAAGGTTTGCGCCAAAAAAAATAAAGCTTAACTTTACCTCATTCTTCGCTTTAAATACGTTTAAAGATGCCAATCTTTATGTAGTAGAACCACTGGCGGATCCACGAGGCCATAGCCGGTCCGTGTCCCCCCCCCCCTTGAGAGGCACAATTAAAATTTGTAATGTAAGAATGCCGTTAAAACAGAAGTGTGCCCTTCTTTCGAAAGTGAAGACTTTTTTTTTTGCTTGTCTATTTTTTTTTCGTCGACGAAACTCGCTTAATTTTTGGTTGAAACCCTTTTTTTGGCTTGTCAATTTTTGTCGTGGACGAAATCCCCTTGATTTGGGTTGTCCAATTCTTCCTCGGGAAAATGTGTCCTCCCCCCCCCCCTTTCGAAATATCCTGGATCCGCCCCTGAGTAGAACATTTTTCAGACATTGAGACTTTCACTGCATTCATGTGTTTTTTGAACTAAATTCATGCAAATCAAATTTGAATAGACACGAAAAAAAAATTAATTAAAATTTTAATTGGACTTGATAAAAGGAAGACGTCAAAACATAAACGCGTTGGATTCTTTGACAAATTTTCAATCATACAGCATTACCTTGATCAGTTGTTGATACCACCGTTATGGTGGTTGGCGCATTCGTTGTTGTGGCTTCGGTTGTTCCCATTGTTGTCGTTTGCTGAATAGTTGTCACACTATCTGTAGTAGATAGTGGTGCGGACGTAGGGAGACCAGTCGTCGGCTGAGTAGTTGTTACAGTATCTGTAGTCGTTTGTTGTGTAGTTGTAGGTATATCTGTCGTTGGCAGAATAGTTGTTACAGTATCTGTAGTTGTTTGTTGGGGAGTTGTAGGTATATCTGTCGTTGTTGGCAGAATAGTTGTTACAGTATCTGTAGTTGTTTGTTGGGTAGTTGTAGGTATATCTGTCGTTGTTGACTGCGTTGTTGTCACACTATCTGTAGTCGTTTGTTGTGAGGTGGTAGGCGTGAGCTGATCTGCAACAAGAACGTAACAAGAATTTCATTAATATACAGGAAAATCTCCAAGCCACCTAAATTGAATTGCAAAATTTAATTATACATGGCATATTGGAATTGAGTTATCAGTTACATAATTCCGGTCCAAGCAATGTTTGTATTGGGAGAGGCGGCATCGTTTGAAACGAAAAAAAAATGTTGAAACTAGGAATATTTCAGAAATTCTTGAATAGAAAATCTTCTTTAAATACTTATACAGTGCGTATCAAAAAAAGTTTACACTTTGAAAAAGCCCTGGGAATTAAAAATATACAACATGTGGATAATTTTTTCACATGTAATCTTGGGTTTGGGTCTCATCTATCCAATGAAAGTAAAAGTTTTGACAGAATAATACACTTGAGTGAGCACTGTCCATTTTTGTAAAGCTCGCAGAAATCTGTTTGCGCAGAAATGCTCGTTTTCAAGCTGTGTCGAGGACAAAGGGCGAAATCAAACTTACCCTGCAATACATTTCTCATATATTTCCCTTCCACTTTTAGGCAATTGTAATAAAACGGATACTTTCAAGCATTTTGTAACAATTTTGCCACCCAAATTGAAATTTTAACACTTAGTAAGCACAACCTTTACCCTTTGTGTGAAAGCTGGATCTAAGGACATAACTGGATCTGAACAAAATTTTATATCAGACATCTCCAGAATTTTTTCACTAAGTTTTTATCATTTGAAGTGGATTTACATTTCATTTTTCATTTATTACTCGTTTCTCCACACTTTTCACAAGCTTAAAAATGATAAACAAAACGAAAATCAAGCCAAAGCCATTTCATGTAAATCACAGCTCAGTGTAAAGCAAATATCGTCATGATGGCCTCGGTGTATGGGGGAGTGGTTGGGGTGCAATGCACTCTTCGAAGTGTTTTTGGCAAGGAAACAAGTTTAAAAAGGGAAAAGATATCTTCAAGTCAATTTTACTAGCTAAATTATATGTGTTCTTCATGATTTAGGTCTACTTTTATTCGTATAACTATTTCAAAGTTCTGCGCAAATCATTTTTCACCAACTTTTCAAAAGTAAGTGGTGCTCACTCAAGCGGAAATATTTTTCGACAGTTACATCGTCATTTGCTTAAACGGACCTGTAACAATGTTAAAATGTGGAAAAATCTTCAGGATATTACAAATGTATAATTTTACAGGACTTTTTCTAAGTGTAAACTTTTTTTTGATACGCACTGTATATCAAACGGAAACTTATGTACCTTATTAGACTATTATGTTAATATATAAATGTTGTATATTCTTTAAATGAAAAAATCGCATAATTCTCAAAGATATTGCTATCATTATAAATATTAATATGATCCCCAATTAATAATTTATTTCCCCTGAAATATGGGATACACTTTTTTACAGTTGAAATGTGATAAGGATAGGATATATCACCCTCCCTCAATATACCGTAAAGAGATTGTAGAAGATCATACTGCATGAGTAATTGTTATAGATAGTCTTGCAATGAGCAGACAACAGATCGAGGCAGAACATGGCGCTTTGTGGCAAAAATTGCAGTTGCAAGCGTGCTGGGTAAGCGATTGAAAAATTCATCTTTTTTTTAAACAGAAAATCTTTTTTTGTGTGACAGATTTTTACATGATATTCAGAAAAACATGTCATGTCATCCCTTACTTGTTACCCTTTCCCTCTTTTCCCACCCCCTCCCTCCTGTGGAACTTTTGGTGGTATGTGCCCCAAACACATGGTTATACGCCGATGGTTACGGTTGAAATTTCAATTAAAGCTATCAAAATATGTTCAGTTGATTGATATAACATCTGTTTATAAATCCATACGCATAAGATTTTGTGAGAGACATCACAAGTATTTTAAGGTAAAATGAAAGCGACTAGACGGAGAGATAACAATGGTTTTTAGGTACAAAACTTGCATACATGAGTCCACATGGCTTTTATTTAGCTCCATGTATCTATTTTCTTTTCTTTTTTTCCTAACGCGCTTTGAGACCTCTGTAATGTGTAATGCGCTATACAAAAACTGTTTTATATTATTATTATCTAAAGATATCAATTTCGAGCTAGGGATGTTTGTATACGCCACCCCTCCACGCCCCTATATCCCTGAAAGTGCGGGATATATCCCCATGCCCCGGAATTAACGTCAGTGGACTAAAATTCCAATTGATTTACATTTAAAACATTGTGATTGTCATTTATATATCACTATATTTGTTTTGGCTTGTGGTTATATTGATTGCAAAAACTATCAATCATAATAAGGGATATAATATTATGACTACCCCCCCCCCAGAAAAAAAAGGAGAAAGAAATACCCATATCATGCATAATGACACAGATCTATTTCAAGGCTTCCTAATGACTTGTATGGCAATTGTTTCATAAAGTAACAAAATGTTCATACAAAAAAAAAATGTTTAAAAAATGAACTATATCTACACTGTGGATGTAACTCTTTTCTCCATTTATTGAGATAACCAACTTGGTTTAAAGAGAAAAAACTCTTTACCTGTACAAGAGCCCAAGGAGATGTCATCTAAAGCCATATCAGCGGTGTAACTGTTGATCTGTCCTTTGAAAAGGAAATACCCAGATGTGGAGGTGGAGATGAAATCCGTTACCCGTATCTCTCTTCCTATCCAAGCGTTTGTCTGAGGACCGCTCATCGACCACACCATGACGGCCTGGTCCGTGATCGTCCCTGATGTCGAAAAGTACAAGCTGAGTGTTCCAATATTCATCCCCCACATATGATAGAAGAACTTAAAGCATCGGTTGATTTCAGTGCTCTCAAGTTGGACACCAGGGGAGCATATGACAGCGTCATCATTCTGAAATCGCGGCCAGGATGACTCCGTATATATGTAGTAGCCAGCTGTATTATAAAACCAACAGGTAACACACGATTTAATTGTGTCCATAATCTCTGTGTTATCTAACACATACTAGCTTTTTTTTAAAAGAATTAATACATTATGAGTCCATTACGAACAAATTTCGTATTATCATTAAACAATGTATATGATTTATTATCTTTTTATTAATAATATTATTATTATAAATATTAATATCCAAGCCCTTTAGAAGTGCATAGCGACATTATAATGTGCTAAAAAAATTATCATTATTATTATCATCATCATCATCTTTTGTAGTCACAAGGTTCTTCTCGTCCCCCTTTGTGTGCACATCTTTCTTTGTCCCCAAATATGCTACTGGGACTGAAAGCATTCATTTTTGCATGAATGAGTGGAAATAATCATTACTAAAAATTGGAGCTTATTTCGATAATTCCCACACATTTTTGTCCATATTTTCCATTCGAATGCCATTGGTATATAGCTATTGTCAAGAACTCTTTTATCTGTTTATTATACCTTTGAGTAATTGTGAAAATTGAAGATAAAACATTAACTTATACAAATCGCTGCTATATACTCTGTTTGTGAAATATTAAATCTGATCATTGAATTTTCAAATTTGTTTTAAATCTAAGGTCGAGTTCACCCCAGAGAAATGATGACTTGGGTGAATAAAAAAAAAACAAGCCTAATGCTGAAAATTTGATCAAAATCGGATGTAAAATAAGAAAGTTATAGCATTTTAAAGTTTCGCTTATTTTTCACAAAACAGTTATATGCACAACTCAGTGGCATGCAAAAATGAGAGAGTCGATAAAGTCCATCACTCACTATTTATTTTGCTTTTTATTGTTTGATTTATATACGATATTTCAATTTTCACCAATTATTCTGACATCAAAGACCAACTAAACTTAATCATAAAATGTTATAACAATGGTAATGCCACAAGTTCAGGGAGGAATAAAACTTTGTTTCACAAATATTTCATATAATAGAATACAAAGAAATAGTGAGTGAGTGATGTTATCAACCCCTTCATTTGCATACCGACCAGGATGTGCACATAACTCTTGAGTGCAATTAAGCGAAACTTAAAAATGTCATAACTTTCTTATTTTACATCTGATTTTGATGAATTTCCAGTGTTAAGCTTGTTGGATTTTTCTCTTTTTATTCAGATCAATCTTTTGTTGGGGTGGACTTGTCCTTTAAATAATTAACGTAAAACAGTTGTATTATATTAAGTATGAGTATTTTTTTAGTTATCGAATTCATATAGAATTTTTGAGTGCATATTTGTTAAAGAAGTGTAAATGTTGTGATCAGAATAAGTATAGTGATTAGCGGTTTACTTAATCAATTATGAATAAACACCCATCAATCGCTGCAGAATGTAAATCTTGCAATACTACACTCTCTTTATATACAAAACCTCTTGATATATGGTATTCATTTACGAATTTCTTTTTTAATACTACATATTCATAAATATTATTCATAGGCGGATCCAGGTTCCGGCGCTGCGGTGTTAGAAACACGAGGCGCTGATAGGCTTTCAAATGCGCCGCTGCTGAGAAAAGGAGGCGCCAATTGCGTTTGACTGGCGCAGGTTTGAGAATTGCGGCTGAGATGCAGGCAGCGCACTGAGATCTCCCCTAAGTGAGGCAGCGCCGATTTTTCTTGACTGGCGCCGTCTTAGAACCAGGTGGCGCTGATTATTCTTGACTGGCGCCGGTTAAGACTCCGGCAGTGCCGATTATTTTGAACCAACGAAGGTTTAGAACCAGAGAAAACAGCAAAGGGAATAGATTAGAAAGATTCGATTGTGCTATGCCGAAAGATAATAATAAAACAGCTTTTACTTTACTTTTTTCAAGCGGCGCGCCTTAGAAAAATTTGGGGGCGTGCATCCCCGCCCCCTCCCCTCCCCGGATCCACCACTGTTAATTTGACATGTTTGTAACTTTAAGAAAATGTAGTATCTTTCTGGCACTTTATGCACATTATAAATTGTAGCAATCTATTTAACAGCATCTGAGTTGTGAGAATAAATATTTTAAAGGATAGTTCTGCTATCGGTCTTGATGTTGACTAACTTACCCGCACTTTTGTGCGTGTGGTCATTACTTGGCCCAGTGTTAAGAGTTGATGTGGGGCCGTTGTGTCGTGTCCAATCAAATACATCAGTAGTTAACTGCTGCCATCCACAGAAATCAGTGTCAAAATCACAGTTCAACGCAGCTACAAGAATCATAATCAAAACGATAAGTGAACTATATATCACTGCCATTGTTAAATCAGTCATTCATAAGCTTATATTTTTTCAAACTAAAATTCATTTATTAGCCTTTTATACTTCTCAAAATTGCTGCTGCCTCAATCAGTTACAGGTTATATTGTTTCATTTGAGTGTCGCATATATCATTAATTAATTTATTTAGATATTCACGTTTTCTTTAAAAACAGGGTAGTCCCATTCAAGCCAAAAGGCCTGCTTTACGATGGCAGCGCCGTGAAGAACGTCTGAAAGTTATTTTTTTCCAGATCAAGGATTATGTTCAGGAAAATGACACATAATAGGAAGGTAACAATTTCGTTTTACCCCAAAAATGTAAGATTGGAGCAGTACATTTTTTCACAAAATAGATCGTATGCTTTTAGATATCCAGGAAAAATCTGAACAAAATTAATAGGCTTTTTGTTCACATAATATGTCAAAATATCCTTTTACGTTTCTCTTTTATGAAATATTGTTGGATGGATGATGACTTTGCTCTTGAAATGTGCAAATACTTCCGATACGTTTATAAGCAAAATTTAGAAAGTAGGTAGAATCTTCACCATTATTTAAAGCCATTTTCGATTCATTCGGTTCATTTGGGTGAGAGGTTATCGGCTTTGATGTAGATCTGGGTCTTTCTGTAGACGATCCTCGCGTAGAGTTCGGTGATGGATGGGCTATGGAGTGCACACATTAAAAGTTAAGAAAAAAGATATAGTTATATATTGAATATCTTATTTCATGTCTTCGTCATCCAACGAATTAATTATTCCATCGATTTGATATCCAAGCTATGGGGTAGTTTGAACCCAGATCACTAAGGACACTGGTAATCCAGAGGTCCTGGTTTCGAATCACTCTCGGCTCCCGGTTCATTAATAACATAAAAGTTATTGCAATACCGCCCTATGAAAGGACTTAAGATGAAATTCACATTTTAAGAAATGTGGATAAGAAAATTAAGTCTATTTTGAGAATAGTAACTATATGTGTAGTATTCAAGACAATAATCAATATTTTCAATTTATTTAGAAGTAGGCGATAATGTAACTAACAGTGGTTCACATGTTGATAAAAAAAGGTCCATTGTGATTGTAAAATACCTTGTAGCCAACCTCAATGTTTTTTTTTTATTACGAACGTAAGCAAAGTTAATAAAGGCATTCTTGTATTCATTAACAATTTTCATCCAAGGAAGATGTAATACATCATATCTGGATTTGAGTTAACGAGGCACTATGACTTCGCAAACAGTAATTAGGCTAGATACGCATCATCTAACCAAATCCCGACTCTGGGGTACATGTATCATTATATTAGGGAGTTTTTGCAACCACTGCACAGACGCTTCTTGGAACGTTAAGAATCTCTGACCCTTCATAACAAAGCAGCCTTTGTTGAAAATCGGAGTATTAAAACAGCAGTGTCGTCCAGGACTCTGGACTAACGACATAATTTGCAATTTGTTGTCAGCTCCGAATTTTAGGACGAAACTGCTGTCCTGGTTCACCAATTTTCGACAAAGACCTGTAAGCTGTCTTATTGTGATATGATGGGCATTTTCAATAGAGTTATTATGTTGTAGAATCTGCCCCCGTTGGAATTGCAAAAAACAGCAACAATCAATTGGGAATTAATCATCAATCATTCTTGAATTCGGCAAAGGCCTATATTATGATCAAATAAAAACTGTTACCAGAACACGGTCCCAAGGAGATGTCATCGATGGCCATATCGGAGGTATAGGTCAGAATCCGACCTTCGAAGATGAAATATCCAGCCTTCGATGTCGAGATAAAATCCGTGACCCTTATCTCCTTCTCGATCCAGCGATCCCCTTGCTCGCCACTCATCGACCACACCAAATCGCCCTTGTGCATGCTCGTCGCCGACTTGGAGAAGTACAAGTCGAGAGTTCCTACGTGGAGTCCGTACATGTGATAGGAGAACGCAAAACAGAGGTTCTTAGCCGTGCTGCTGTCAAGGTGGACGATGTCAGGTGATCGCATGATTGCGTAATCACCGGGTGATTGCGATGATGCCTCGGTGTACATATAGTGGCCCACTGTGAAACAACAAAAAGAACCCCGCTATAATTATCAAGTTCAAGTTTATCTAAACCAATCAAAACAAGATACATATTACACAGTTTAACAAAAAATGAGAATACATGATAGGTTTGGAACCCCATAGAAGCAGAGCTTGTGAGAGAGGAGCCCCTAGAACATTACAACAATAATGAGATGAAAAAATATATACAATAATAATCTAGAGAGTAAATAAGAAAAGTACATTCAAAAATCCACACACACACACCTCAAACATACCCATATACACATATGGTTTGAAATATTTTGAGATATTTTTCATCTTTCAATTAAATATTTTCGACATGAATTTTTAAAAATGGACAGTGTTGGACTGAATCTAAAGCTTTGTGGTAACTTATTCCATTCTTTGGTACAAACTATCATAAAAGAATTAATTAAAAGAGATTGCGGATAATTATGTTTGAATATAACCATCCCTGACCGTTTTGCAATAATTCTGCTTGACTGGCGATACAGGTATTTCTTTATAAGTTAAATAATATTTAGTTGCCTGAACACTTGTTTGCTTACTAAATCTGAACTTTTATTGTCTACTTTATAGTTTAGGTACATCATGATTCAGAAATATGTCTATATCATAATAATAACAGTACTAAAAGCTAATTTCGTCAGAAGTCTGTAAGCGCTCTACAGTAATGCAGCATACTTACCCTTTATAGCAGAGCAGCAGTTACGCGCTCATGCCTTCAAGAATAAATTCCTGCCATTTACCCATTCACCTCACCTGGGTTGAGTGCAGCACAATATGGACAGAATTTCTTGCCGAAGGAAAACACGCCATGGCTGGGATTCGAACCCACGTCCCTCTGATTGAAAGACGAGAGTCGTATAAGGTCGTAACCACTAGACAACGATGCCCCCAAACATGGTTCCCGTTTTCTATTTTTGCAGATTAATCGATAGGTCAAACGCTTTAATATACCTCCGTGTGGTAGCTGAATATTACATCGTTGAATGGTGTTAACAAAATCATAATGGCTTTCAGGTACGGCTAAGTTATTCTTTATTAATCAAGTACTCCTATTTTCAATTTCAATGCAGCAGATGCTGCTTCCTGGATAATTTGAAACAGGACTGACAACCCCTCCCCCCTCTAGGAAACATGACGAAAAATTCACTTGATTTATTGACTTCTGTCTGGGATTGTAATTCGAAATGTACCAAAATTGACTGTAGTGCCCCCTGTTTGTACTTGGTATACATAGATTTTGAGTAAATTTTGATAAGCAGTGAAAAATAAGCACTGCTTTGAAGATTTGATTTCTATCTTTACAAATCAACTACCCTCGACTGTAGCGTATTTTTGTTATACTCATGCATAATCGTCCATAAAATCAGAGCTGATGTTCAATTTTTTTATCAGGTGTCATTGGTGCTAGCTATATATACCAACTGGACATCACTATACCTGTACAATGCATTTTGGTGTTTTTTAATCGTTTTTACATAATACAGTCAATTTGTCGAGCTACATTTTGCTGGGGAGCAAAAATCTGTTTCTGGTTTAAAGGCATCTGGAAGAAGTATTCGAGTTCAAAATTTCAGTATATCCAGTGTTTATTAGATAAAAAAGGTCTGCCTGATAACCACCATGGATTTGTTAGCATCAATTTACAGATCACATACAACGGAGAGGCATGTAGCAGCGATTTTCCAGGAGAGCATTTCATCAACATTTTGTCTGTCAAGTTTTAGATCTGACAACTTTCCTTTATTTTGATTGGCTGAGAAGTACTGGTACTATGGTAACTGTCGGACAAAACAGGACTTGTCGAATAAAACGTCCGACAAGTTCTTTCATGAAACACTCCCAGAAATATTGAAAGTATGAACTATAATATTCACATGCCAATAACAGGTGTGAGGTTTATACATATACCTTGAACATAAGGTAGACATAATGTCAGATCAAATAAGAAATAACAATGATTGGGCAACTAAATATGATGAAAATTCAAGGATTTAATTTTTACCATGTTTATGTAAACGTTTGAGCCAAACTATGTTATTCTATATTGATAATAATGATAAACTTTAATGCTAAAAGGATTCCACGTAATTACGTTTGAATACTACAGGCCCTATGCCCAAAGTGCTGTACATATTATTATTTCAGGTACTGTAATTAGTGTTTTTCCCAAAAAATATATGAACCATAATGTATTTTCAGGATCATCTTCGTCACAAACCTATAGGAAAGATATATAGTTGGTCATATCAAATAAGAAATAGAAATAAGGGAAACTAAATGTGATGAAAATTCTAGTTTTTTTTCTGCCAGGTATATATAAACCTTTTACCCATTATGTTAATAATAAAATCGTTCTCTAGTGCCCATGACCATTATACAGTGCGTATCAAAAAAAAGTTTACACTTTGAAAAAATCCTGTAAAATTATACATTTGTAATATTCTGAAGATTTTTCCACATTTTAACATTAGTACAGATCCATTAAAGCAAATGACGATATAACTGTCAAAAAATATTTCCGCTTGAGTGAGCACCACTTACTTTTGAAAAGTTAGTGAAAAATGATTTGCGCAGAACTTTGAAATAGTTATGCGAATAAAAGTAGAACTTAAACATGAAGAAAAAGTGGAATTTAGCTAGAAAAATTGATTTAAAGATATCTTTTAACCTTTTTGACTTGTTTCCTTGCCCACAAACACTTCAAAGTGTGCGTTGTGCCCCACCCCACTCCCCCACACACCGAGGCCATCGTTACGATATTTGCTTTACACTGAGCTGTGATTTACATGGAATGGCTTAGGCTTTATTTTTATTTTGTTAATCAGTATCGAGCTTGGAAAATGTGTGGAGAAATAAGTATTAAAAATGAAAAATGAAACGTAAACCCACTTTCAATGATAAAAACTTTGTAAAAAAAAATGCTGGAGATGTCTGATATAAACTTTTGTTCAGATTCAGTTATATCCTCAGATCCAGCTGGCACTAAAATGGTAAAGGTTGTGCTTACTAAGTGTTGAAATTTCAATTTGGGTGGCAAAATTGTTACAGAATGCTTGAATGTGTCCCTTTTATTTCAATGGACTAAAATTGCAAGGGAAATGTATGAGAAATATTTCACAGGGCAAGTTTGATTTCTCCCTTCCCCCTTGACACAGCGTGAAAATGAGCATTTCTGCGCAAACAGATTTCTGCGAGCTTTACAAAAATGGACAGCGCTCACTCAAGTGTAACATTCTGACAAAACTTTTACTTTCATTGGATAGATGAGACCCAAACCCAAAATTATATATGAAAAATTAACCCACATGTTGTATATTTTTTCATTCCCAGGGCTTTTTCAAAGTGTAAACTTTTTTTTGATACGCACTGTATAATCAAAAGAAGGCCATACTCTTGTACATTATAATCGGGTAGTGCCAAATGAGAACGATCAGAAGTTAAAACAATACCGTCCAAGCCCTCTGTTTCAATATTTTATTGTAATTCCCAATTATTAATTTATTTTTTAAATTTTATTGATTGAATTTTTTCATTTACATTTTATTTCTAAAACATTGTTTTTATCTATTTGTATTTATTCATTTAGTTAGTTTGGGCGAGGGGCAAGATCATTTGTAGTTAGTTATTCAATATATTCATGAGAGTGTTAATACCAGTTTAACAAATCCCTTCATTCGATGGGCCTGTAATACATGTGACATTCGATATCTCTGTCTGACTTACATGTAGTTCGTAGAGTATGGTCTACCTTGGGTCCTGTTTGTTGAGTGGATGTAGGGCCACTATTCCTGATCCAGTCAAACATATCATAGTCTGATGAGAGTTGCTCCCATCCACACTCGTCAATCTCAAAATCACAGTCCGTTGAAGCTAATCAAACATTCAAACAAAATGAAATAATCAGCGTCAGTTTATTTTCAAATGATGTAGGCTAATAACAATCGACTCAATTAATTCAACTATGTAAATGTATATCAAATTAGATTATTCATTCATCAAATATTTCTAAGTAGTTTATTCTCATCTCAATAATAATTCATTTGATTTAACATTAATTCATCCAGTTTGATACCGATTCCACTTCGATGTGAACGAATTCGAGCATGACTTTTGGTTTGAACACGTTTCAATCAAAATGCTCCAAAACAAGATGATTTCTAAGGGATAGCATCTCTTGCATTTGCAATTATAATAAGAATAATAATTATAACGTCATGTTTTACCCAGGGTAGCCACTTCATTTTTTAAAACTGTTCTCCCTGCAGCGGCCCCTGCTTAACATGATAATGTTATCATCCAAATAGCTCATAGGCGCACCAGAAGCAAATGGGGGGGGGGGGGGGGGTTCAGACACCCTGCATTGTAACAAAAAAATATTATCTAATATTATTCCTTACATGGAGGAAGTCACTTGCTTCGACTTTTCAAAGGAATAACAACTTCATATATATGATACATTTACCGGTAATTCTTTTTGTTCCGAAGAGAGGTACGTATTTTTGCAATGTGATTACAATATTCACAAAATGGAATTGTCATTCTATGACACATTGTCAAACTACACGGTATGTTGGAACTATTTGTCGGAAGAAACGTTTTGATAAATTTCTTATAATAATAATAATAATAACGTTTTATTTACCCAGGGTAGCCACTTCAGTTAGGAAACTGTTCTACCAGCGGGCCCTGCATAACATAACATGTTATCATTACCCTTCTCCAATCTAAATGCTGAGCGCCTAGCAAGAAGGCAGAAGGTCCCATTTTTATAAGTCTTTGGTATGACTCGGCCGAGGATCGAACCCACGACCTCCCGTTCATGAGGCGGACGCTCTACCGCTGAGCCACCATGCCCGATTAAATATTGATTTAAATTTACTTTAATGTTGCGACTTACTTTGAAAGGGATAACTTATTGACGAAAACGCTGTTTCATTTTTTTTTTTACAATGCTGTGTATTATATTTATATATTCTTAAAGTTTAAACAACCTCTATTTCTTTAAAGGGGAATCCAGCCTTGGCCTTAAACAGTTGTGTTGGGAAGAAAGAAAATAAATGAAACAGAATGGTGAAAGTTTGAACGAAATCGGCCAAGCAGTAAGAAGTTATAGCTGCTTTAAAATTGAAATGTAGATTCCAAATTGGCAACTGGGTAATTAAATTATGACTAGGGGCAAGGACAACTTTCCCATAGGCCATGTACTTTATTATCAGGGATTTGTGGTTTTCTCCTAAGTACCCATTCCCGGGGCAGTAATCTAAATATAACCAATGTAGTATATTGTTTTATGTCCTCATGAAAGAAAAATATAATTTGAAATAAAACTTTTGGGAAAAATGACATTTTAGCCATAATATGTATTGGAGTCCATGGAAGAGTAGTCCTTGCCTTACATCACTATGACATCACATATGCGGCCAATTTGAACTCTCCATGGGTAAAGTGATCACCAATATTTACAACTTTTAAAAATTCATAACTTTCTTGTTGTTTGTCCAATATTGTTCAAACCTTCACCTATCAACTTGTCTGATTTTTCTTTTTCTTATAAAAACAAGTTTTTATTTGGGTTGGATTCCCCTTTAAGATTTTAAACTACTAAACAACTATACTGTACAGTTGATACAGTAAACAGTTTTGTATAAACAACAACAACACCAACCAAAATACGATTTAAACATTTTATTATCAAGCGTTTTCACTGTGTATTTGTAAATGTTATCAAATCAGTGTACTAATTTTACATTTTAGTATTTGCATCGCATTGAGGGAAGATGCAATAGTATTCTCGCTTCAAACTAGTAGATTTTGCAGAAATTATCAGGTTGCTTTATGTAGGCCTAGATGATTTCCTTGGACATATTTAGCAGAGACGAAGAATTCGATGATTTCGCTTTCCCCGCTGGACAAATAAAAAAGTTGATATTATGACCATTTTATAGTATGTACCCCCCCCCCTTTTTTTTAAGAAAAATAAAATTTTGACGAGAGAGCCCATGTTTATTTTCTGTATTGGCCCGATAAGATTTTAGTGGGAAATTGTATTTCATTTTCTTCCAGTGTGATATTTAATGTACACCTATTATGGCCAATTATCCTGAAAGACCATATGGAAGAAAAATATATCTTTCATTATGGTAAAAATGACATGCCTGAAAAATATAAAGGAGAACTTAAGAGCGCATGATAAAAAAATCAAACAAACGCTTAAAAAATTTCATTAAAATTGGATGCAAAATAAAAAAGTCATGGCATTTTGAAGTTTCGTTTAGTTTTCTTTTATGCACAACTCAGTGACATGCAAATGAGTCAGTCGATGATGTCCATCACTCACTATTTGTTTTGTTTTTTATTGTTTGAATTATACAACGTTTCATTTTTTACATATTTGACAATGAGGACCACCTTGACTGAAACCATGTAGTATTAGACAATGCTAATTCCACATAATAGGGATTAAGCGTTGTTTCCCTTGACAATGAAGAGAAAATTAGAATATTTCATGTAATGAAATACAAAAGAAATAGTGAGTGGATGACGTCATCAGTTTCCATACCGACCAGGATGTGCATATAACTGTTTTGTGAAAATAAGCGAAATTTTAAAATGTCATGAATTTCTTATTTTACATACATCCGATTTTGATGAAATTTTCAGTAATATGCTTGTTGAATTTTTCTTTTTATTCAAATAAACTTTTTGTTGGGGTGGACTTGTCATTTGTCAAAAATGTAGAGACAATTAGGAGAATTGAAGGAGAACTTATCAAAGTGGCTAAGGAACCCGAAGACAAGGGTCAATAATTGGATTGCAAGATACCATTATCGCTCGTAAGAAGAGGTCATTTTTGGTGCACGAAAAGGGCATTTACCTTAATTGAACGTGTAAAATAGTTCAATGGTAATGAAAATGAACATTTTTTTCAAGGAATAGAAATTTATCTTTGAGAAGTAAATGCTACGCGCCTATCATTTCGTAAAACTTGTTACAATAAAACATTTACAATAACAATTAAAAGCTACTGAAATCCTTCATTCTGATTGGCTGATTGTAATTTTGTTATAAAGATTGTGTATTTGTCATTATAAGAAGTCTTTATATGGAATAGGACCCATGAGAGTGTGTGATATCAATGTGAGATCGGAAACGTTTTTATTTATTTGGATTATCATTGTACATAATTTTGGTTCTTTGAATTGTTTATCATTAGATTAAATATATAAAAGGGAACAAGTGCATAATTAACAGATTTATTTCACTCTAAAAAGCAAGAGCTTCGTCCATTTTTAAGAAAAGAAAATTAGTAATTATATTATAAAATGATTAGCTTTTCGAAAATATCGATTTTTGTTTCATCAGAACATCAATATTTTGGTGTCAAATTCATTTCAAGTAATGTTACATCTGAACATCTATAGCAGGCCACCTCGAGAGAGAAAGCGAAAAAAGGCTGCTTACCTCCATTTTGTACTGCATATAAAAGTAGCACCACTAATAATGGTATCTGATGTTTCAAGCGTAAATCCATTATCCGTGGTCATCAGCTGTCTTTTCAGAAATGTTACTCGACAGAATGAAAACTAATCAATATCTCTTTATAAACTCTTGCCTAGTTTTTGAATTGTCATTCAACTGATATTCTTATCGACATTCCTAGAGATATATATCAATATTGCATTGTATTTGAAGGGTTTATGCAAATAGTTTAGACTGTTGTTATGCCAGCTGGGGGGGGGGGGTCCGGCAAGCATATAGTGCTCAAGTCTCCAAAACTGTGTATCGTGAGAGCTTTTCTGTTGACAAAGGTACACATTTTCAGATTTTGTTTTTAGATAGTCATGTTTAGAGAAACAAAAGTAGAATGAGGCAAAATCGGAAAAGAAGTTCATAATGAACAACCCATTGCCCATTTTGCAAGATTTATTTTACTTATTGATTGATCTATTTTGTTTATTTATTAATTGGTTTTGTTTATTTGCTTGCTTGTTTGTTTGATTGCTTTGCTTATCAAAATAATATAATTTCATTTTTTATTGTTTCTTTCTACTTTTGGTTCATATTTTTACTCCATTATTCATCATCATTTTAGGGAATAGGATGGGGATGAACATGTTATAGATCCATATCACATCTGCATGGTCAGAATAAATCATTCCGCCAATTAATGTGAGATACTACCACGGAATCTGTGAATACAACCCATATTACCGTAGAGGGCAACCTTTATGTCATGATTTCTCTCATAGTAATTGTACACACATAGGAGCATTCACTTTCCAATACAGCAATACCTCTCCCTTTTCCTTCAGTTCTCGTCATTCTTTTCATTGTATTTTTACACTCTCTCGTTTGCTAAACCCCCCCCCCCCTCCACTTCCAAAAAAAAAATCATCCAGACCGCACGCTCCAGATTACTGTCATTCGTTAGCTGGCATTAGACAGCTATGCCAAATAACACGACAGAGCCACCTTCCAATCACAAGTACACTGATTAGGGTTCATTATCAAAACACGTCCTCGATCTTTGATTTGTAAGAAAACAAAGCCAACACGAACTGAACTTCGATAAGTTTTTTACAATCTTCTTAACAAAGATATTTCAATGTGTTTTGTTAAATAATCAAAAAGTGAGAAGGTTAAGGATACATTACACAATAGTCGTTATCAATTTTGTGTGCGTGCAATTTGGACTTATCTTTCCAGAGAATTAATAATTAATAGTCCCCAATTAGGAATTAATTTCAATGATGTTTGATTGTTTTGACGTGCTCTATTAGTTCTTGTTATAATCATTTCATTACATTTAATATTAACATTATTTCTATAATTATCATTGTCATCATTATCATCATTGTTATTATAATAATGATAATTATTATTATCATTATTTATATCATTATTATTATTATCATCATCACCATCATTATTGTTATCATCAATCATCTATCATAATAATTATTACAATGATTATCATCACCATTATCGTCGTTGTCGTTTACATCTTTATCGTCATAATCCTTTAAATTATTCATCGTTCCTGGATCTTTGTTTAATTTTCTTTAATATCTTTCAGCCTTTTTACACAGTCATCATCTCCTGAAAAAAAGAACTAATCTTACCAACTCGTATATTTGTCGCACAAAATAGAACTGACTTTTGAAAAGGACGCTTTCACAGAATGACTAATATTTAAAACTCTTCATTGTTATAAAGACAATATATTTGAATAATGAACATCACAAACGTATGAGAAAGTAATTGTATCATATTTTATCTCGTATGAAAGTATAAACATTGAATTTCTAGATTTTAAATGAATCTAAACTACCATGATAAAAGACTAAACCAAATAAGATTCAGCAATATTATTCAACAAAATTTATCTTTTAATATACGTAATTCCAAATGTTAAACATATTTTGGTTCAGTTCAAAATTACAATCCAAAGAATTTCGGAAACTCGATTTCATCAGCATAATACATAAGATGAAAATTTAGATAAAAATGAACAAATAAAATCAATATAAAACTTGGCAAGCTTTGACGTTATTTTAATGAAAGGCACATTACTGGTGAATTGGTCCAATATGAGAAAATGTGAGCAAGCATGCATCTTTGCCCAACATTCCTCCTATACACTTACATGTATAGGCATGTTTTTTTTTTAAGACTACAACATTTTAAATATGGATTGATAAAACCCAACTTGTTTTAGAATTCCTGTTAAAAGTTCGACGAATGATAGTGATACATATTGATTATGGCACACATTTGCTCAAAAAGAACCAGAGTTTGGGGGTTTGAGTAACATTTTTGGGCCAGACACAATATTCACCAATATCATAAACTTACTGTTGACCAATAATATAATGAGTATACTTTCGTGTATACTTTTGAATGTAATGTGTACGTAAAAAAATCCTCCAGACTTCTACACTGAATCATGAAAAAGCTCTTAAAACTTTTGTCTAAATAATGTCCGTAGTGAGAGGCTCCGAAATTACATGACATTTGCATCTAAAGCAATGGAGGTGCTACGGGGTCAACAGGGGATATGATCTCCTATGATTTTTTTTTAAGTGATGGGAAAAGGAAAAGGGGAGAAATACGAATGAAAAAAAGAGAGGCCTGGGTTTGCAATCTTTATCGTCTTTAAGAAGTCCCCCCCCCCCCTCCTTTTAGAATACACTGGTCTGGCCCTGATGTGCATAACAGAACGATGTTTAGTCATTTCGAAAATGATTTTATTTTTAAATCATGAAATAGAGAACATTTCAAGAAGTGACCGAGACAATAAAATTAATCAATCCAAGAAATCTTCCAAGCCTTGGCATGCATCAAGAAATATAACGGAAGCAGTAACAAACTGAATGAAACTAGAATTGGTGCCAAGGTTGCCACAAAAACATTAATCACAAGCGCATTGAGGTAGTATTTTTGTAGGCGTGGCAAGGGGGGTGGGGGCAAGCCCCCTCCCTTAGTGCCGCATCTGT
The DNA here is from genome assembly GCF_018143015.1 of Lytechinus variegatus. Classification (NCBI taxonomy): domain Eukaryota; kingdom Metazoa; phylum Echinodermata; class Echinoidea; order Temnopleuroida; family Toxopneustidae; genus Lytechinus; species Lytechinus variegatus. The sequence continues at coordinate 50,333,097 of NC_054742.1, forward strand.
ATTGAGCTTTCTAAGGCGGTGCTTTATAAAGCTGTTGGTTAGGTTGAGAAAAGGGCGTTTTCACACCGCGAAGTAAAACAAATCCTAGAACACAGCAAATATATTGAAAATACAAGTCAATAATGGAAAGCTGGAACGTCTTTGTCGAAAATTGGTGAATCGAAACAGAAGTTTCGTCCAACGTTTCGCAGCTAACGAAAAATTGGAAGTATGTCGTTTGTCCAGAATCCATGACGAATCTGCTGTTTCGATCCACCAAACCTTGACAAAGACTGCATTATCATGAAAGGCATTTGACAATACATTATCTATGTCTCCGAAGGCGCTCTGCCTCGCGGTTGCAAGAGCTCAAGTGGAACATGAACATGTCGGGTGCTAATCAGATAGTCAGTATCTTTTTATTCGCATCAGCTTAAGTTAAAATCCAATCTTTGTAGAATACAAATGTTATTGCCTTAAAATGTGCATAGTTTAAGAGAAACTCATTACGGTTTAAGAGTAGCTGGTTAAAAGACACAAGAGATCTCTTATTGCGTGAAGTCTGCGTGGTTACTTATACAAACAGCAAACTGAAAGTGTCAGGATCACGCAAAACATTGAGTAAAGGTCTGTGCCTTAATTGATAGGGAATTTGTTGTCCAATTATTCTTGAATTACCCCAGCCCTCATCATTGGCGGCGGAAGCCAAAAATTTTAGGAGGGGACAACCAAAAAAAATTTTGACAAGCAAAAAAAAAAAAAAAAAAAGGTCATCAACAACAAATTTAGGGGGGACCGTCCCCCTCTCTTCAAATTTAGGGGGGGACACGTCCCCCCCCCCGCTTCCGCCGCCTATGCGGCCCTCATTATAAGCACACTGATTGCTTGGGGGACATCACTGAATAAAACGCATAGTATATATATACCCTTTGTTTCTCATTAAAGATCATACAATCTGGACATTATCATCATGACTATTGTAACTGAACTAGAAAGACGTATTTCATGTCTGGTCACCTTGACATTCTGGAACCTATCAGCTAATCACAGAGATTGATTCTATAGGTTAGAATTGTACTTTGGTCACGTTTACCTGGATTGATCCTAACTGTCAACATCTCTACAACAATCTATGGTCATGATTACGAAGCTTGAATATTAATCTGAATTTTAATAGTAAAAATGTTACTAGTACTTAAAATCGAGTGAAGAAAAGAGTTCCATTTCAAAGAAACTCGACTCATTTTAATAATAGTAATGATAATAATAATGCTAAACTAAACTTTTGATAGCAGACGAGCAGAACATAATAGGTATTCTGGAAGATGTCCATGAAGTAAAAACTCTGTCGGCGATCGATGAGCTTGAAGTGGTTGAGATGCACCATTTTTAGTACACTGGAAGAAACCATTCCCCTCTTGCTCAATATAGTATTGATATATAGTCCCAAAACATTTTTGCCAGACTCTCTTTTTTTCAACCTGATTTTTGTCTAAGCAAATGTTGTGGCTGTTAAAATAACGTAACTCAATTGTAGTTAATAACAAAATATAGAAAGAAACTTTGGGTAAACACACCCAGATAGGAATTAAGCTCCATAAAAGAAAAAAAAAACTTCAGCAAGGAGAAGAAAGTCTTATACATTTACGCAACCGTGACAAAGTACGGGAGGGACGTTTGTCAACCGAGTTTCAGATCTTTTGAATGCTGGTTCAGTGATGATAAGTGATGAACGTTTCATAATTCAAACGCCTTCTTCTTTGTCTGCTATATCAGCCATTGCAACTGCCGTTGATCCCTCGGAGATTTCTTCGGAAGCCTCGCAATTAACGCGGACATCCGCAACCGCGTCGTTGCATTCAGCGCGCAGCGGTTGTTGTTCCCACTGCGCATCTGTCCGCGTCTCTACGCCGTCTGACAACACGATGACGTTCCCCGCCGTTCGCCCACCGTCGAAGCCCCTTGCAATCTCCTCTTCTGTTCGTTTGGTCTTAAATGGGCCTTGTGGACCACGAATAAGAGCAATGGCGACCAAGGTAACCATGAATGTGATGAAGACAGCTACAGTTATATACATTCCAACGTAATTGAAGTCATCGTCTTTTGTCCCTGGTGCGGTCATATTTTGACGGATTCCTATGTCATTAGAAGGTTAATATAAGAAGAAAAAAAAAACGTTAAATAGATTTGGTCAGCTGTGTACATCAAATAAAGTATTCAACAATAGACAATAGCCAGTTACATCCAAATGAGAGAGTCCATGATGTCACTCACCATTTCTTTTGTTTTTTATGGTTTGAATTATACAATATTTCAATTTTTACGAATGTGATGATTAGGACCTCCTTGCCTGAAGCACAAAATGTTAAAATAATGGAATTCCACGTGTTCAGCTAGGAATGAAACTTCATTTCACATGACAATTACGAGAAAATCCAAATATTTCATATTTCATACAATAAAATACAAAATAAATAGTGAGTGATGACATATCACTTCCCTCATGTGCATACCGACCGAGATGTGCATATAACTACAGGGACCTGGGAACGATTTTTTCAGTGGGGGTGCTGAAATCTCTCCTCAACGGTGGGGGGGACACAATTTAGTTTTCCATAATTACACACACACACACCCTCACACACACACACACACTCACACACATATATATATATAGATTGACTAGGTTGAATACTATATATATGTATATGACAATAACAGTTATTTCTTATCTTTCTTCTTATAAAAGAACATAGATATATAATAAGAGAACTCGAGCGCGAAGCGCGAGCTTTTTTTTGGGGGGGAAATTAGGTGTTTTGTCCTGAAAATTGAACATTTTGAGAAATGTTTGTGGTCCTGAACAAGATGCGTTTGTAACAAATAATAACTGCGAACGTGATCAGCGCGAGCAGATATTTTTCATATACGCTCTGGCCTGATCGAAAGGGACGTGTTACAAGGACTGTTTGCAGTTACCCATCAACAATGAAATAATGCGAGCGCGAAGCGCGAGCTGAAAATTTTGACATTCCGACCTAAATACTGGACATTTTAAACACTTTTTGTAATCATGATCAGGATAGATATATAACTATACATTTGATGCGATTGCGAAGCACAAGCGGGAACAAAAATGAGATTTCAGACCTATAAAAGGGACATCTTAAGCACGTTTCTAATCATGAACAGGATAGGTATAGAACTATACAATTGGTGCGAAGCGCGAGCGGAAACAAAATTGAGATTTCAGACCAAAAAAGAGACATTCTAAGCACTTTCCTAATCATTAAGAGGATAGGAATATAACTATACAATTGATGGAAACAAAATTGAGATTTTAGACCAAAAAAAATTCTAAGCACTTTTCTAATCATGAAGAGGATAGGTAAGTAACTATAAAATTGATGCGAGCGGAAACAAAATTGAGATTTCAGATAAAAAACAAGACATTCTAAGCACTTTTCTAATCATGAAGAGGATAGGTATATAACTATACAATTGATGCGAGCGCGAAGCGCGAGCGGAAATAAAATGAGATTTCAAAACTAAAAACAGGACATCTTAAACACTTTTCTAATCATGAACAGAATAGGTATATAACTATATACAATTGATGAATTGATAAGAATAAAGATTTTATCAAAATCCGACAAGGAAATCAATTTAAAGATTAGCATTATTCTGGTGAAACAGTTTTAAGCATGTCTTCATTAATATCCAATGAGCAAACTGATGATGTCATATCCCCACTTGTCCTTCTGTATTTCATTATATAGAATTAGGTTTATTCAATATTTTCCCTTCAAGAACCAAAAAACAGTTGATTTGACAACTGATTTAGTCAATTAGATATTCTTTGCTGCAACTTCATTATAAGGGAGACATATCATTCAGACTGGTTTGAAAAAAAAAATGAAATAATGTTGATTCTATGTAATAACACAAGAAACAGGATAGTGGGAATGTGACATCTTCAAACCTGGTTTGAAATCCCAGAGGGCACAGGGGGACACAATATCAAATGTCCCCCTCCTATTTTGGGTCTTTCATTATGGAGAAAAATACATCACTTCACAATCGAAACAATACCTGTATTTTTGACTAAATGACCTTACATTTCGGGTGAAAACTTTTTTAGGGGGGGGGGCTTGTCAAATTTTGTTAGGGTTAAAATGACCTAACATTTAGGGTGATAACCTTTTGTGTTTTTTTTTGCTTGTCAAATTCTCCGGGCCCTGCCCCCCTACATTTGGGGACAGATTTCCGCCCATGTCAACCCACCTTTTAAATATTCATGATGACATGCATATCACCATTTTCATAAAATATTGCTGAAATTTAGAATTAAAAAAAAAAATAACTGAACTATTTGTTATCAGATTTGCATAAAATTTATTCATTTTGATAAAATGTATTTCATATAAATATTTTTCAGCCTGGAGTACCCCCAAAAGCTGCGTATATGAATAAACATGCGTGCGCGTGTTTAGAGATGAAAGGGTGAATCTAAACACAATTTTAAGTACTGTGTCGGAAAATTCTGAAGGGGGGGGTCTACAAAACGTTGTTCATTTTCATTACATTAATCATTTATCATACCTACCACTAGGTTTCCAGGAGGTGCTGCCTATGGAAAATGACATGCAGCACCCCCAAATTTGGGGGGTGCTTCACCCCAGCCCTCCTCCCCCCCCCCCTGCAACCCCGCTTCCCAGTACCATGGGACCAGGGTGAAAAAGACTGTGAAATTTGATTTCTATTGTCTGACTTGTAATTGTTTATACAAAACACGGGCGTTCGGGCGCGCAAACACTGAATTCGACATAAAACCGGGAAGTTTCAAGTCCAGCCACACCCATGTGACTCTCCCTGCTATCGAGTAGTGTGTAAACCTTTGGTGTAAACTGTATCGGGGTGCCGAGCTTGATTGAGTCGCGTTATAGGCATGATAGGAGCGATGTTATTGGAATATGTGAAAGACTATGTAAATGATTTGCGATTTTTGGATGTGATAATTATGTACATTATAACATATTAAAAAATATACAGGGGGAACCTGATTTCGTGGGGGTGCTGCCTATGGAAAATAATACACGCAGCACCCCCAGGAAAATTTCTGGGGGTGCTTCAGCACCCCCAGCACCCCCGCTTCCCAGGTCCCTGTATAACTATTTTGTGAAACGAAGCGAAACTTTAAAATGTCATAACTTTCTTATTTTACATCCGATTTTGATGAAATTTTTCAGTGTGATGCTTGTTGAATTTTTCTCTTTTTATTCAAATCAAGTTTTTGTTGGGATGGACTTGTCCTTTAATGAAAGGGACTGAAAACCGCGAACCCTGATTGAAATGCAAAATCAGAATCACATAAAAAAAAGTTAAATGAGGCACCCTTTAAAGCTCGAGTCGATCCCAGAAAATGTTGATTTTAATCGATAGAGAAAAATGAAACAAACATAATGCTAAAAAGGTAATTGAAATTGGATATGAAATAAGAAAGTTATGACATTTTAAACGTTTTTTTTTTTTTTTACTAAACAGTTATATGCACAACTCAGTCATGTCAGTGATATGCAAATGAGAGCCAATAATATCCCTCACTCACTGTTTCTTCTGTTTTTTTCTATTGTTTAAATATATAATATTTCAATATTTACAGATTGGACAATAACAACTAGCTCGAATGAAGCAAAACATATCAAAACGATGATAGTGCTACATGTTCAGGGAGGAATAAAATATGTTTCACACAATGAGGATAAAATTCAAATATAATTTTCATATTCATAATTATAATGAAATACAAAAGAATTAGTGAGTGATGTCATCAGTCCCCTCATTTGCATACCGAATAAGTTTTGTTAGATTAAACGAAACTTTTAAATGTCAAAACTTTCTTATTCAACATCCTATTTTGATGAAGTTTTCAGTGTTATGCTTGTTGGATTTTATCTTTTTAGTCAATTTAACTTTTTGTTGAAGTGAACTTGTCCTGTAAGGAGATTGGATCTCGATGTTATATTGATTTTGTGCAAATTCGAACCCTTTTTGATGCAAACTGTCTTTGCTACACAAATAAAACGCCAAGATACGGTGTTTGGGATTTCAGGTGCATTTTTGCAAAGACCCTTTTGTGTAAATATGTACAATATTCTTACATTATTGAGCACATTTTATTCTTGGAGTTTCTTTGGACTTTTAATGTGGTGTTTTGGGTAACATTAATGAAACGCATTGCGCCGTTGAAGATGGATATTTCTTTGATCGAACGAGATCCGCCGCCTATATACGGAGTGATTATGTACATCTTATAATTTTGCTCTGCGGCGGCGGTACGGCGAGTCGAACACAACTTTTCAACCTTTTTTTTGGTATCATAGTACATAGGTGGTTTGAATCAAAATGAATAAAACGGCTGTTTTCCACTTACGGCCGCCGTAGATCAAATGTCACCGAAGTATCAATGAGAACATACAGGTGTTATAACAATATATAGCGACTTTCAAGGCGTATCTGATTTTTCTTCTTTTTTTTATAAAGAGACAGCTTTCCTGGTTTTCGGTTTTGTTGGCTGGTACCATGTGTTAGAAAATGTTTTTCAATGAACATGCTTTAGATTTGAAGCAGCAAAATTAAGAAACAGACGATCTTATGCCTAAAATATGTTATTATTTTGATCCGCACACTTCAGCACGCACAATAATGACCTCAACAACATTAAGAGATAAACGCTCTGTACACGGTTTGAGCCATCATATATCTCTGGAATATTAGGAGGAAAATTTGAAAAATCGGATTATAAATAATCGACGATCAAACACAATATTGCCTCTGTCTTAAAATATGCATACATTTTCCCAAATAAAACACATGGAACTAAGATTGTCAAAGGTAACAGAACTGCACATTGATTTTCCAGGATTTATCATCTTCTGTGCATACAGTTTGTGCAACGAACTGCAACTCATGGCCTTATCGACGGCAGAACAAGGTAGGATGAAAGTAGAAAAAATATGAAGAAAATGTTATTCAGAGCACAATGACGGACACATGTCAGTGAATTCATTAACAATGTGATGCTTGTCCATTCTCATTCCAAATCTTATTTTGATGTGTATATATGTTTTCTTTACTTATGTTTTCTTTATGTTATGAATTATATGTTTTTTGGTATTTATGCAGAGCCCTGTGGAAGACCAGCGATTTTTAATGAATATTTTAATTGTATATATTGTGTAATTTTACATATTTGTTTTTATAAAGCTGAACAGGCTACTCTGGATAAAGATGTGAAATAAATAAATAAATAAAAATAAAATAATATTATAGGTCGATGGTTGAAAGAACGTATGTTACAATTAGTGGTAGGTTACCCCATAATTTGGCTAGATTGGCTAGATGAACATGTAAACAAAACGACAAATAGTCCCTGATATCGTTAGCATCATTATCACCCTTTTCCATTTTTTTAATTGTAAATTTCATTCAGTTTAATCAATGTTGAGTAATAAATTTTTCTACATAACTATTGTATGATTTTGTGAATTTATATTGGTTATAAGTGGTTAATTTTTGTTACTGAATTTATCCATTGTATATGATTATGTTAATACCATAAGTATTTGTACGATGATTTGTATTGAACTGAATGATTAAAAAATGCTATTACAAAACAAAAATTATGTTACATTAATAAATTAACTTCGTGGTAAAAACTCGGACCAAAGTGTTGAAGGGCATACACTGATTGTAAGTAAGAAAAGGGGTGCTTTATACGAGCGAATAATTTATTGAAATAAGATTTAGATGGGAGGCGGGAGACAACTTACCAAGACTTTTGACGGATTCTTGCTCTCCAGGCTTTAATCCTGTAAACAAGTGAAAAAGATAGCTTTTAGATGATTGACGTTTTATTTTCTCTTAACTCCGTTTACTTTTAACACCTTAAAGCCGTTGAAAGGCAACATGCTTCGTTCTCTCAAGGGGAATATTATTTTCATAATAATACAAAATATACTCGGTAATGTCGAGTTGGAACATTATACACATGCAATATGTGGGCGCGTGTGCACGTATGTATACGTATAGAAACAGTAATGTTTTTCTTTTACTGAATTTATTTCATTATTCAATACATGATGATTATGCCGATTATAATAAATGATAATGATGATTATGATAATTCCGATGATTTAATGATAACTTATGTTTATAATCATAAAGTACCATTTCATTTTTTTTAAAATGAAGCTCTACCTGGGCAGGGGCATTTGTACACAGCATCCCCACTATTTTGAAAGTTATTATAGAGATGTATAGGCCTATCCCCCGGTTTTCTACGCCCCTAACTATGAACACATATCTCTTCTATGTGACCTAGCTCTGATCACATCTGTTTTTCATTGTAGAATACAATGTGGCGTACCGGCAATCCACCAATTTTCAGGGCTTTAAAACTCTTGAAAATATTATTCTCAACATGCAAGAAATACAATGTGATGTTATAAAATGATAAGTTTGCAAACAGATCTTTCCGGAGATCTTTTCTTGTCGTCAGATACAATTCGCCAATCTCTTGTTACTCTTCGTTATTTCTCCCTTTATTTATCTTTAAAGTTGGGGGTACATTTTGCCTTGTGCGTCCAGCTGGCGGTCGCATGCAGTCACACCAAGAGAACCGACTGTAGACCGATTAAAACTACTACATTATTCCCATTGGATCGTTTGGAGTGGGTTTCGTTGGTGTGGCGGGGGTATTATCGTAGTGGAAATGGTAGTTTCCGTCCTCAAGGTCGTTCAAAGATAATCGTGATGAGAATCTAGTTTTGTTGTAATCTTACCGGAGTTTGTGCCTCTGTTCGAGCCATTGTCGTCAGTTCCTGCAGCATCGTCGCTGTGTATGTGATCTATTATAATTTAAACGAACAAAAAAAAAGAAAAACACGTGAGAATTACAACAAAAGCAATAAATGAAAAAAAAAAGTCGTCAGTTGAATGAGATCCAGATTCGCCATGTATTTGTGAAAATATTGTGCGCTAAAATAAGTACCTTGCAGGGGGTTCCAATAAAGATTGCATATACGCTAATAGTTTCTTTCACGTCTTAAGATATTTTAAGAGCAGTGCATCCCTTCGTGATGGGATTTAAAAGTCGATGGTCAAAATTTTCTCAAGAGTTCTTTTTAGTCAGTATTAGTTACAATGATTACACTGAAGTACAATTTAAGCACTTCTAAGCCCAGAAAATAATTATACTTATAATTATAATTATCAAAAGAGTTGCGTTTAAACGCAAGTCAAAATATCAAGCACAAGTCCCGAATACGGGTGCTTCATTGGCTGAAAATATAGTTTCGCAAGATTTTATTAGTTGCGTTTGATTGCAACTCTTTCTGCAACGGGCCCCTGGTGCCCATATCATTCAATATGATTGGCTGATACTGAATATTTAATAATTAATCGTACTTTTTATTCTACAAGTCTTTCCGAGACATATAACGGGAAGATCACTATACACAAATAAAAATGTTCGCGCTTCGCGCTGGCATTACTTGATCAAAGAGAAACGCATCATACGAGTCTCTGCAAACAGCCTTTAAAAAGTCCCCCTTTCAGATCTGTTTATAAAAAATATTCAACTTGCATTTATTGTTACAGAGAGGGACTTTCTTTGATCATCCAATCAGGGTAAATGAGAATAAAAATACCCCCCCCCCCGTTGATATTGGCTAGGCTAGATCCACCCCGAGATTTCGAGAAAATGGCTGTTACACGCATATGAGCACATATGAGCCAATGACTTTTCAAGTTGAACTCAGGCGAGGTAAAAAACGTGAGACATGTCGGAGGTTTTTCTCTGTGACCTTTGGGGTCAAACTTTGAGGGAGGAGAATGGCTCAGATGGGGTACTGTATCGAAGCAATAGCTTTGATTCAGCTGTAACCAAGCGCGACCAGAATTTTTTATTAACTGTTCTAGCATTATCAAAAAGAGACCTGTTAAGGACTGCTTACAGTTACCCACGAAGACGGTATATATTTCAATAATGCGAGCGCGAAGCGCGAGCAATTTTTTTTACATTCCGACCTTAAAAATTGTCATTCTAAGCACTTTTTGTATTAATAAATGGGATGGGTATGTAACTAAACAATCGATGCGAGCGCGAAGCGCGAGAGGAAGAAAATTGAGATTTTAGACCTAAAAGCAGGACACTTTATTCATAGTTTGTAAATCATAAATAGGAGAAAGTTAATTGTGTATCTTTAATAATGCGATTGTGAAGCGTGAGCAGACAATTATTCTGATGTGAAACTTGATCATTTCAGTACTTTCTAAATAAAGAACATGCAGGCTATCGCGCATGTTTTTAGATTCAGACCTAGAATCTTGGCATTCTGAATACATTTGTTCAATGGAACATTATGGAATACACGTAGACAATAGGAACTTGGCAAATCAAACAATGTGACCACGCAGCGTGAGCTTAAAAACTGATATGTTGACCATAAAACGGACATTTTACAGAGCACTTAAATTTGTAAATGAATAAAAGAAAATAATGAAAGCTCGATGTCCGAGCTAAAATATGTTTGTATATTGACTTCAAAACTTGCTCTATAATCAGCCTATTGAGCAAGATATGAATCTCTTCGAACAGGCAATTCTGGCGCGAAGCGCAAGCAAAAATTGTATATAGAAACATGAAAGATTTTTTTTTTGCATGTCTTCCCCTCACATAATTTCATTCACTCTTCTTCCTCCTCTTATTTTCCTCTTCTTTTTTTCTTGTCTTTCTTCTTTTTTTCTTATTTTTTTTTATTTTTTGCTCTGCCAAGGGAAGTACAGGGGGGCACGTGCCCCCAGCCCCCCCGTAGCTACGCCACTGGACGATAGTAACTGCAATTATCTCGTTTATCATTTTTTTTTATAAATGGCTATAACATTTACTACTTTAATATTGCAAGAAACAACCACATATATCAAGTTTACTTCTTCGGAAGAAATATTATTGATAGTCGAGAAATTGGAAGATGGAGAGTAGGTCCTAGAGTAATATATGACGACCTCGAGATGTTATGGTTTCTGGGCTTGACAGCTATGACCAGCTTTATCCAACTCTATGGCTATGACATAGATTCCATAATATGTTGCTCGAGTAACTAGCGTTCACGCGCGTTAAGGCCCTATCTCACCAACGGAGACGTCGCCGCGACAGTCTCCAACTTATCAGTCGCTGCAGTCGCGGAGACGTCTCGGAGACAAAAATGGCTTGCGCTCTCACCAAGGAGACGTCTCGATGGAACGTTTGAAAGATCATACACCCGACTTGGAGCAGGAGGAGGGATATCAGCACGCGTTCAGTCACGTGGTTTCTGAAGTGGGTCAAACAGTGTGAAGAATTGTCGCGGAGACGTCTCCGCAATGTATTATAATTTTTTTTGGTCTCCAGCAGGTCTTCGCGATGTCTCTGAGACATCGCGGCGACGTCTCAGCAGTCGCGGATATCATTAAGTCTCCGAGACGTCGCAGCAACTGAGGGAGACTTCTCGGAGACGTCGCGGAGACTAGAAACAGTCTCCAAAAATATTAAACATGTTTAATCTTCTTGCGACTCCTCGGAGACTCTGTAATTTTCATCAGACGTCTCAGAGATGTCGCGGAGTCTCTGCAACTAGCAAAATTTGTAGTCGCGAACTAGTCGCGAACTAGTTTCAAGCCCAGTGAGATACCCCCTTTAGTGATATCGGGTCCGTTCTGAGCGTTTCTGGGCGACCGCGCGTTTGTTAGCCGACACAGCCAGCATGCATTGGTGAACCACTTTCAATTTGCCATTCGGTTTTAGTCTGAAATGTATTCATTAAAAGCTTAAACGTTATCACACTGGAAATAAGATGGAAAAGGGGCTTATCAAAGGTATGTTTCACAGATATGTTTCTTTAAAAGACACGAGGCTTACTATGATATGTAATGTAATTTTTCATTTTTGACAATCGAAATGAAAAGTGCCTTCCATCGTTTACTTTTGTCTTTAATTGATTTATCACTTTTCTACTCAAGAGGGGGGGGGGGGCAAAATCTTGTTTTGCCCCCAAATTTTTATTAAGGGGGGGGGGGCAAGTACCCCCCCCCCCCCCGCTTCCGGCGCCCTTGTCTAGCCGAACAGCCACCCCTAGTCTGCTGTGCAAACCCTTCACTCGAGTTAAGGTCTAAATGTGTAGCCTATGTGCTAATTTTTGCGTGGAGACCCACTTTTTGATCAAAGTTGTAATCGGGGTCTGTGCCTGCAGACTTCCAACTCTGGGGAGCGTTTCATGAAAGGACTTGTCGGAGGTTTTATCCGACGAGTCGTGTTTTATCCGACAGTTACCATATTCAATTTCAATTCAATTCAATTCAATTCTTTTTTATTTCATTTCCATTCAAAACATAATACAAAGTAATATAAAAAACAATACAAATCAAATACAATTTTATAGAAGGGCATTCTTACTTCGTAAAAAAAACACAGTATAATATAAGGCATAAATGGATATGGAAATGAGGGGGATCCACTAAAAAGCAAAGCTTGTAAAAATGTGGATCCCCTTGGAAAAGAAGAAATTATAGTCGACTTACTATATGCGTACATGCATGTATTACAGGAAAGAAAAAGAGAAAAAGAAATCATATTGACGGAAACATAAAAACTGAACAAATGCAAACCTTTTCACAGAAAGAGGTCTTCGTTGCAAAGGATATGTTGCGCAAGACAGGAAAAAAAACAGAGAGAGGTGATGACAAGACGTAGAAGACAAGACAAAACAAGAGACAGGACAGTACAAGACAACTAGTTTTTAAAAAGGAGTAAAACTAAGAATGGGAAAGGGCTGACCATGAACCAGCTTGATCTGGTGAAATAACAAAGGATGTGACTGGACAATAATAGATGAAAAAAGATAAAATAAAAGTGAAAAATGTAAGGATTATAATCAAGATAATGAAGTGTTAGTTCCGTTGAGAAGAATTATAGGAATTAAGCAGGATACGTTTGAGTTTACGTTTGAATGAATTCAAGGAGACACTGTCTTTAACATTATTAGCGAGTGAGTTCCAGAATTTAGGACCGTTGAATAGGAATGTATTTTTGGCCAGTAAAGTTCTGTAAAGTGGGATGTGAAGTTCGTCATAGTGTCTCGTGGGGTAGTTATGATAAAATTGATTTTTTGGGAACATGGCATCAAAAATATGGCGAAGTGCATTATTATTATAACTATACATGAAGTGCCCTAACTGTAGTAAATACAGGTCTTTGACTTTCAACAGTTTACTTTCTAGAAAAAGTGGGTCCGTATGAGAACGGAAACATGTACTATGAATAATACGAAGTGCTTTCTTTTGCAAAAGCAACAATTTATCTAATAAATATTGATGGGTATCACCCCAAATAAGAATCCCATAGTTCAAATAAGGCAAGATTAAGGATGAGTAGAGCATGATTAATGATGTGGAGGGAATGCAAAATTTTAGCCTATTAATAATACCAATATTTCGTGAAATTATTTTGGATATAATTTTCAATATGATTTTTCCAAGAAAGTTTACTGTCAACTGTTATTCCAAGAAATTTGGTGTAAGGTACCATTTCTAATGGGGTATTATCAAATATAATGTTCATCGGTAACTTGTCTATAGAATTACTAAATAACATGTATTTTGTTTTGTTAAGGTTCAAAGATAATCGATTGGCTCTTATCCACTCAGTAACATTAATAAGTTCAGAATTAATAACATCAACTAAAGTTTGTGGATTCTGATGAGAAAAAAATAAGGTCGAATCATCTGCAAACAAGATAAGGGATAATATTTTGGATGATCTACAGAAATCATTTATATAAATTGTGAAAAGAAGTGGGCCCAATAAGCTACCCTGGGGGACTCCACAGTTAACATATTTCAAATTGGAGTTATGATCTTTAACAAACACGTATTGTTGTCTGTTAAGTAGGTAGCTCCTGAACCACTCCAAGGCCTTCCCTCGCACACCATAGTGAGATATTTTTTTAAGTAGGATTTCATGATTAATGGTATCGAAGGCCTTGGAGTAGTCCAGGAAAATACCCACAAGGTGACTAGATTTGTCTAGAGCATTGACTACTTTGTTGACAAAATTCATCAGGGCATGAGTGGTGTTGTGCTTGTCGCGAAACCCAAATTGAACATCAGATAAAATATTATGCATTGACAAAAAATTTTCTGTTCTGACGTATACTATTCTTTCAAGGATCTTAGAAAATGTGGACAAAAGAGAAATAGGTCGGTAATTACCGACATCCAACTTATCACCTTTTTTAAATAAAGGAATTACCTTGGCTATCTTCATTTGATTTGGTACTGTACCATTTTCTAAGGAAAGGTTGAATATATGCACCAGCGGGGAAACAATAGAATTTTACGGATTTTAAAATAAAATTATTAATTTCATCAAAGCCAGGGCTTTTTTTATTTTTCAAACCAGATACTAAATCAATAACTTCTTGATTATATGTTGGAGCAAAAAATATTGAATTTGGATTAGGCGGGCCGAGAAAGTCCGAAAAACTTTTCGTCGCGGGAGGAATATCTTTAGCTAGATTTACGCCAATGGAAGAGAAATGGTTATTAAAAATATTTGAAAGGTTGTCACCATCATCAACAATGACATTATTAAATCTAATTTTGGAAATACTTGATTTATTATTGGAGAGATTCATGGTCTGTTTTAGAACCTTCCATGTGTTTTGCATGTCGTGTTTATATAGAGCCAACTGCCTCGCAAAGTAATTTTTCTTTTCAATGCGTAATATTTTAGTAAGTGTATTCTTATAAGATGTGTATTTTATTTTTGATTGTTCTGTACCTTTCATTTTGAATTTATAAAATAAGTTATTTTTTCTATTAATCGAACGTAAGATAGATGGCGATATCCATGGTGACTTAGAAATCGTTTTGTATGTATTACGCTTATCTTTTTTAAGGGTATATGCAGGTCTAATTTCTCATTTATTATATTCATAAAAAGGTTAAAGGACGCATTAACATCTACAGAATTGTATACAACTGACCAGTCGACATTATCCAAAGAAGCACCTAGCCTGGCTGTATTTTCGTGCGTAGGTCTACGTCTTCGTTGCTGGGAGTGTATCGGTCTAATTGGTCGTCTTAATGAAAAATGAGTAAGAATCGGGAAATGGTCCGTCATGTCAGAAAGTATTATAAAAGAATCGGGAGGGAGAATGTTGCAGAAAATATTGTCAATAAGTGTAGCAGTTTCATTAACTACACGAGTTGGTTTAGAAATCAGAGGCAAGAAGGAGGCCGAAAGAAAAGTTTCAAGAAAATCTTGAGATATATTGTTGTGTTTCAATAAATCAATGTTAAAATCACCTATAAATATTACATCCTTATTAACGAGAGCTGGATTATTTGTTGTTTGGGAAAGGTAAGTTAGAAAGTCATTTGTATTTGAGTTTGGGGGTCTATAAACTACATAGTAACAGTGCTTCTAAGGCCGTGTTTATGCTTCCATTTTTCAGGCCAGAATCAGCGTTTCCAACGTGATTAGTGTGAAACACGGTTGCGTCCATGCTTACTTTCATATAAACGCTGTTTCAAAACGCCGATCGTAAACTCACAAAAAGGTGCGTTTGTAAACGTCGTTTGACCAGAATCAGGCTTTCTGGGGAAGCATAAACACAACCGCGATCGTAAACGTGTTTAAATGACGTCATTTGGTACCTGCTTTCGGTGAGATGAAAATCCGCGGGCAAATACAGTCGTATTGCTCCATGTTATCTCTACGTAATAAACAACAATGGGAAAAAAAAACTTTCGAAAAAAAGCGCGCCCAATTTGACCTCGCTTTACGATGCGAAGCCAGCTGGAGATCATGATTTGCTCTGAAAAGTTAAGCATAAACAGCACTCCTAGAACCACGTTTACGATCGGCGTTTTGAATCGACGTTTGAAATCGCTGATTCTGTCCTCGCAATGGAAGCATAAACACACCCTAAGCCAATCAGAATCAATGAAAGTTGTCAGATTCGACAGCTTGTCGGAGAAAAATGTTGATAAAACTCTCCCCTGCCCTCTTCGCAAACCAATCTTGTATTCATGCTAAGTGCCTAATTTCAAGTCAATAAACATAATCAGATGGCGCCATGCGATATTTCGTTTAATGGCCATTGTATCATGATAGCGTTCCTAAAATGTGCTTTGTTTTAAAGTTTTATTTATTACTTTTTTATATTTTTATTTTTGCTTCATGCCTTGAGCTGAGGGTATTCCATATATCTCTATGGGGTATTCACAAACCGCAAACTAGCTCCACGACTAGCTCCAGGGGGGTGAAACTCCGCTTCTGCATCCGGTCAGACATGGGGAAATTTTGGAAGGTCAAAAGTGCACACTGCTCCAATTTTTCGCGTACAAGGCTATGGACACCGCAACTTCATGGCACACCAGCGAAACAGAGGCGTGGCCATAAATTGGCCTGCGCGCACAGCGTAAAAATATGCAAACAAGCAAATTGTCACAAATTAGCATAATACGCGACGTGATTGAATATGAAATGTATTCATAGAGCTGCGTCTTTGGTAAATTCATGTCATTGATCATTCCCCCTCACACCCCCCCCCCCTCAAGGTATTCCGTTGTTTATTCATCTTTTCTTGTTTACATGTTTTTAATTCTTTCGCGATTATTACTACATCAATTAATTCACTTATTTATTTGCTAGATATTTCCCTGAAAGACATTTTGGAAGCTTACAAGAGATCAGGGGCGTAGATAGCGGGGGGGGGGGGGGATGGGGGGATGCATCCCCCCAGAATTTTAGGTGGGGGGATGGTGTGTACAATCATCCCCCCAGGTTTCTGTGGGGGAAGAAGCAAAACTATACAGTAATAAAGCAATGAATGCTAGTTAAAATCAATCAATAATAATAGCAGTAATAATCATAACGTACAGCAATGACAAACATGATCAAAATTGGACTTTTATTCAGAGTCAATCATCTTATATGCATTTACAACTTGCAAGTTTTAAGTAATAACAACTGTCTTGCGTCGTCATATACATTTAAGGATCGTTATTCAGAGTTTCACCAAGTACATTTCCTTATAATAATTATGTATTTGCAAAGGAGATAAGTTCAAAATATTTCATTACAGATTTAAGAAAGTGTCGCTTAATCACTCCCTTTCAGAGCAATTGCTTTCATAACACATTAACACTGTTCAAACGAATTAATAAGAAATTACCTATACACATACACTGACCCTTTTCCCTGCTGGCCATGTCCTCAACCCCTACTTTGCAATTGATCATCTTCACTCATTGTCATTAATCAAACAAAAGATTACTGCCATGAAAAATGTGCAAGGAAGTTTGATTATTACTGGATGCCCTGTTTATTGCTGAAAGCAAAGTGATTAAAAGACACACGAGATAATCCATGAGGCAGATCGTGTTATTTTGTTATCTTTAACTCGTCTGCTTTGGCCCATGATTATCGAGTACGTTATATATATATATATATATATATATATATATATATATATATATATATATATATATATATATATATATATAGAGGAAAAAATGACTACGAAGTGGTCGTTGCTCCTTGCTTCTCCATTTAATCAAGCTTTCGATCAATGCATGATCTTCATCAGGACTATAATTATATAAACAAAGTACAAATACAATACAATAATATAATAATACAATATGATGGCCTCTAAAATAATCTAAACATGCTTCACGGTTACTTATAATTATTAATTATTTTACACTATATAAACAAGAGAACATATATATATATATGTAGAGATTTATTATAAATGTATACATGTGTAGGAGTCAACATATCTGAGGAATTATAAACAAGAGAACATATTATATGATATAACAGGACTTATTTTGACAAATACCAGATAAAGATATATATTTATAGAAAGAGATATTTATGTAATTATATATAGATTTGTTATAAATGTGCCAACATATCTAAGGAAATGCAGACAGAAAACATGTTATATGATAAGAGACTTATTTTGACAATTGCCGTATAATTGTATATATACAGAGAGAAATATTTATAATAACAGATTGTATGTGTATAGGAGTCAACATATCTAACAATAGAACATATTATAACAGAGCAAGTGATAGTCGGTTGTAACGAGGTGTGCCTTAAAAAGGTAGTTCTAAATGCGTTTATAACGCGTGGTATATTATAGTACATTCATGTTTACTACCTCCATGATATAGTGCACCGACCTGTTATAGGCAGTATATCAGTCTTTTTCTGCACAAGGAATATATGAAGATAATTCAGCAAGGGTCGGTAACTTATCTAAGAAATACAAATTACAGAACATATTATTAGAGAACAAAGTAAATACGGAATAGTACCTGTGGGCGAGGGCAAGGATGTCATGGATGGCATGGATGTCATGGACGAGGCTTTTGGAAAATTTCTTCCGCTATATATATATATATATATATATATATATATATATATATATATATATATATATATATATAAAGTATGACCCAGCTAGGGATCACCCCCCCCCCCCCAGGTCTAAGGACCTGTCTACGCCACTGCAAGAGATTCATTAGTAGGATTGAACTTAGGGGTCTGCTTGCTCTATTCATCAGGTGTTCATCACTGCCCACTATTTTCATTACACATGAATAGCCACAAATATTTGTTTTTTTATTGGGGGGGGGGGTGGGGTAAATACTTAAAATGATTAGAAAAATCTGAGCAAGAGAGCAATCAGGTCATTTTGTCTTTATTTTGAAATTGAAATGAACAATCTGGTGCAAATTTTATGAAGATTTTTTTTAAAAGGTCTGAGTTTGGGATGGGAGCAAAAGAGAGCCCAGTAACCCCCCCTCATGTATTTGCTCTCATAAGGCTATCTTAAAGGTCACTTCCAAATAAAATAAAAATTTTGTACCTGCCCACCCCCTATATTTCTCTATCGATTTCACCCCCCCCCCCTCTCTCTCTCTCTCTCTCTTCCACACACACCCATTCCACATTATCATGCGAGCAAACAATTATTCTCATTTCATTTTCATTTCTATCCCACTTTTAAATCAAACTCATTCATGTCTTTAATTCGGCTGCACCTGAATGTCACAGTATGCCATGTTGCAATGGCTTTTGTGGGCTATCTTGCCACGCATGTTATTTTGATACTAAATACCTGTTGTACTAGTATTAAACCCATGGATACCCGACATACAGAATCAATCAATCAATCATTAGCACCACCAGATTCCAGTCATATAGAAGTAATCTTCAGTGCCATTTCATCACAACACAGTTTGGTAGCAATAACATCATCATCACATATCTTTCACGCAATATAAATTTGTGGATTAAGTAAATCACGAATATCAAGATTAGAAAGTAATATTTCAAATTAAAATGTTTATTAATTAATAAATTTTTGAATACATGATAAAAACATTTTTTTTTCTTTTTTCTCACCAAAGCATCAAATTACATCAGCAAAATGCCTATAATGAGTGCAACAGAAATTGCAAGGACATTACAAGAGAGATGTATTTTTTTGGTAAAATCAAGAGAAAAAAAGTTGAAAAAATAAGTACGTATTCACTTACATAGTTATTGATAAGCCTTACATAGTCAATATAAGGGGGGCATCAAGGATGCCATTAATAAAAAGATTATCGATATACCTCTCTCTCAAAGTCAGTTACTCAAATATCAAATCATTTTTTCAGCATTTGCTGACAAGAAATAGAATGCTAATCTAATCGGGGACACTTCATAAAAAAAGGGGAGCACATTGCCATATTTCTCTAAAGAGTGTCTTCCCAAATCTGCACATTAGAAAATCAGTAACAAATTGTTTAAAGTGCTGCTAGAGCTGTGTTCTATTTCCAACAAATTCTTTTATTTGCAGAGCTAATCTACATGTAGTTCATTAAACGGAACAGCGACAATACAGTGTTACAAAAACAAAGAGATTAAAAACAAAAAAAAGTAGTGCAACTTTTCACTTCCCCCAGAAAATGAATTCAACAGCTTAATGTCCAGCAACACATACAGGTTCTTGTTTCATAATGACCTCAATTATGGTAAATTGGCCCCAAATGTAACTAGCAACTAGCATGGGAATCCCAATTTTGATCTGTTGCTTTAATGTTTTTTTCTATAGTAATTACCAGAATTTCAAAGTTAGAATAGTGGTTAGTCTTAATGAATTGGGGTCCAGGATTGAGAGTGATTTCTTCGCCCTTTGTTCTGTCACATTGTTTTTATTATGCACACTTTTTCAATGAAAATCCATTATTTCTTATCACCTTTTATATGTCTATAGTCATGTATGTTACATAGCCCAGACCTCAGTGTAAAGGCCCATTCTGCATTGTTTAGATTACAAGAATACAACATATCCCTTTCAAACTACTAATATTATTTAAAGTGCTTTCACTACTATAAGTACTACATGTCGATGATTAGAACATTAATAAAGGGGGGGGGGATAAGTGTGCCCTTTGGAATATTTTAATCTTGTGTGAAACCTATGGACCTAAATATCTATACTCCAATTAACCTTTTTTTTTCAACAGATGTGTAGTTTAAGCAACATTCAATATGTATTGACATATTTATTTACATTCATTCAATTTTTTAAATCTGTAATTGCAATGAAGTAACTGCTTGTTATGAACCTGGCCTTCATATTTCTCCTTGATCTGCCCTGGTGATACTCAAACAGCCTGTGAAACCTGCATAGTAAACAAAAAGAGAAAGGAACAAAATGAGCTGCTGATATAAATTATTCTTACTCATCTAGTCCAGTTTATTTAGAAGTTTTAAACTTTTTGAGCCCCTACTCTTCCATGCAGTATTATTTAGAAAATGCACATGTAGTAACTTATGTTTCCAGATAAAATCATAGATCACTATTATAGATCATTATTCATATAACTTTTTTTTATTAAGTGTGAAAACCGATTCAAATATATATCGAAAGATTAATCTCAATATTTTGTCCTTTTTTATTTCTGTCTTCAGAGTAACTGAGTTTTAAAGTGATTTTATGTATGATTAATATAGCTAAGAGACATGGACAATAGGTATGCATTGATGATAATGAAAATACTGGTGAATCTGAATCCAAAAGAATATTATCTCATCATGGAGCTTTACTTTATGGGATAACATGATTCAGAAAAAATAGTTTTTTTTATATTTTTATGAAAACAAGCATACCTGGCAAGCTTTTAGATCAGATATCCTGTTACTCATCAGATTGTCCCTCTTGGTGATGTGCAAATGGTATTTGACTTTGTACTTCTGACTAGGCTGGGACTGCTAAGAACTGGATCCCATTTGATCTGCAATTCAACATACATACAATACTTGACAGTTAAAAATTTCAAAAGTGATAAACAAAATTCCTCTCTTAAAACAATTTTTTCAGAGTTTCCAGCTTTCACAATTCCCAACTAGAAAAAAGCAGGTCTTGACCAAAAACTAAATGGTTCAAGCATACGTGGCCTACTATAGTGAGGTCTTTTGTCAATCTTCAATATATATATACACCAAGCCAGCTTTGACAGATGTAGGATAATTATCATTTGTGTGATAATATGGCTCTCGCTCATTCATCAGTGCAAGACAATCATTAAATTTTTTGCACTCGTCTATAAACATGTCTGATTTGAATCTCTACGTTAAGTTAGTTCCTCTTTAAGTTTGATTTTTATTTTTAAAAAGGGTTAGCTCACTTGCTGGCAGGTTTAAATGACCCTATATTTGCCTTTCACCACAAATAACATCAAGTGAGGACAATAAAGATAAATCAATTGGATCCGCTCTCTCTGCTTAGCCTTATACTTAAACAATTCAAAATAGGGCACTATATAAATTTTCTCAACCCTTCCAAAAAAACAATTGAGCAGTTTGAACCCTGACAAAGAAATGTTGCCCCCCCCCCATAAAAAAAAAGAGAATCATTAAAATCCGTTGCTAGGCTAATTATATTTTAGTCCAATGGTCCAGCCTGGAACTAAAATAAAAATAACTTAAATCTTTGTAGAAAAAAAGTCAAACCAGACAGATCTAGAATTTAATTTTTAAAAATCTATATCTAAGTAATACCTATCCTAGGGCCTTACTTTTATCCCCCCAAAAGAAAAACCTTAACATCTGTCTCGATTCATTCCATGAGTGAAGGCATGAGTGACCATGGGCATGGCAAAATCTACCAATATCATTCCAAACAGATTCAGTTCATTAAGATTTAATTTCATTTCATTTTAAATGCAGATAATTATATTGAAATAACGGTGTCGAAAAATCAGTAGTAGGCCCATGGCCTATAACTTCAAATTTCAACTCAAGCTTGACAATTAATTTCCAACACCTAATGACCTAGCCTACATCGGCAATTTCGCAGCCGGCTGGCACCGGCGATATCAAAGTCCGCATCCCGCTCTGGCTATATATTTGGCTTAATTTTGATGCAACTTTGCCGTTAAACAAGTCCACATCTACCTCTGATATTTGACAATAAGAACTGAAATACAGATTTAATAAGGGCGGACATGAAGCATCCCAATTAACCAACTTAGTTCTACGAAAAACTATATTATTTTCTGAGAAAATATGTCAGTCAGATTTCAGACTTATTTGGGATCAGGACAGGAAAAAGAAATGGAAATATGGAAATTGTTGTTTGCGTTGTAAACTGCACATAAAGCCATGCATGCGACGCCGAACCCCAGAAAACACATTACAATTTCAACTAAGATTAAAGTAAGGAATTGAACTTAACTTACTTTTATTCCTATGGAATGTCATTAGATTGATATTAATGTTTCCTTCAAGATTTTCTGCTCCATTGAAGTTTACTCAGAAATCATGATTTCGAACATCAATTCTAAAAACAGATAATTAGACTTGCTATTGTATTTCAAAAAGTTGAATTTCACAGAATCAAAAAGATCGACACTTCGCACAGATATCGTAGGGAATTGTGGGACGGAAAAAATGTTTAATGCATGAGGACATGAATAAAACATAAGCGTTTTATCCAATCATACAAAAGCATTGTGCGTATTTTGACGTCATTACTCATGAATTAAACATTGACCTTCCAAAATCAACCTTCAAATTGGCCAAATGGCAGCCATGTTTGTTATGTACAAAACCTATGGAAAATCAAAAACGCGCGAAAAGAGTTGCCTCTCTAGCTCCCTTCGGGAGCTTACGTGTACGTAAGATCGTATCTCTGTCACTAGCTCCAGGGGGGTGAAACTCCGCTTCTGCATCCGGTCAGACATGGGGAAATTTTGGAAGGTCTAAAGTGCACACTGCTCCCATTTTTCGCGTACAAGGCTATGGACACCGCAACTTCATGGCACACCAGCGAAACAGAGGCGTGGTCATAAATTGGCCTGCGCGCACAGCGTAAAAATATGCAAATAAGCAAATTGTCACAAATTAGCATAATACGCGACGTGATTGAATATGAAATGTATTCATAGCTGCGTCTTTGGTAAATTCATGTCATTGATCATTCCCCGCTCACCCCCTCAGTTGTTTATTCATCTTTTCTTGTTTACATATTTTCAATTCTTTCGCGATTATTACTACATCAATTAATTCACTTATTTATTTGCTAGATATTTCCCTGGAAGACATTTTGGAAGCTTACAAGAGATTCATTAGTAGGATTCAACTTAGGGATCTGCTTGCACTATTCATCAGGTGTTCATCACTGCCCATTATTTCCATTACACATCATGAATAGCCACAAATATTTGTTTATTATTTTGGGGGGTGGGGTGAATACTTAAAATGATTAGAAAAATCTGAGCAAGAGAGCAATCAGGTCATTTTGTCTTTATTTTGAAATCGAAATGAACAATCTGGTGCAAATCTTATGAAGATTTTTTTTTTAAGTCTGAGTTTGGGATGGGAGCAAAAGAGAGCCCAGTACCCCCCCCCATGTATTTGCTCTCATCAAGGCTATCTTAAAGGTCACTTCCAAATAAAATTTAAAAAATTTGTACCTGCCCACCCCCTATATTTCTCTATTGATTCCACCCCCCCCCCCTCTCTCTCTCTTCCACACACACACATTCCACATAATCATGCGAGCAAACAATTATTCTCTTTTCATTTTTATCCCACTTTTAAATCAAACTCATTATGTCTTTAATTCGGCTGCACCTGAATGTCACAGTATGCCATGCTGCAATGGCTTTTATGGGCTATCTTGCCACGCATGTTATTTTGATACTAAATACCTGTTGTACTAGTATTATACCCATGGATACCCGACATACAGAATCAATCAATCAATCAGTAGCACCATCATATTCCAGTCATATACAGCGCGTCCCAAAAAAAACTATACACTTTTGAAATGGCCGCCAAATAAAAGATCTAGCACTTTGGGAAAAAGACTCATATATATGGAAAGCCAATGAAGTCAACTTTCAAATGACACCAGAAAGTTGGAAAACTATTAATGCTTGAGCGAGCACTGCCCACTGGAACAAAGGGTATGAAAATTAGGGTGGGCTGGAATTAGCCTTCCAATTTATTTCAGTTGTTGAGAGGCAAATCATTTCGAACTTGCAAAGTTAAGGGCGTTGTGATAAATTATTGATCAACCTTGATCAGTTTTGATATCTTAAGCAAATTTTTTAAGTTATTAAATTGAACTTTTATGCATGAGTGAACACAAATTACACTTTTGGAGCAGCATTTCAACTGTATCATTTGGATCTCTTTTGGGGCAGCATTTCAACTTTATCATGGGGATCTCAGCAATGGTGAGAATCGTGAGATAGGGCTGAAGTGGGAGAAGTAAGTTGATGAAATAAGGGTCAACAGAACATTCAGCCCCTGCCCCCCCCCCCTCTTTCCCACCCTCCCCTCCTGTTGAGAGACTGATGGCTATTCTCATGTACGTGTGAAGTCCAGAGCAGAATGTTGGTTTAATGATTAATTCTGAATTAGGGCATCAACTTTTTCCTATCAATCAACAATTTATCAGTAAATCAACTCATTCAATGTGCAATGTGATCAATAAAACATTCACCTTTTCCAATAAATCATTTCATTAATCATCATAATCATTAAATTTTTTTGGTAATCATTCAAACTGACCATCAGCCACCGGTCACTTGGCAGTTAAGTTTTGAAAAGGCTACAATCCAGGAGATGAGACAGTGAGAGAGAGGGGGGAGGGGCTGGAAAATGGAGATGAAGAGGGGACGGTACCTATGACTTTTAATTTGTAAAAGGACAAAAAGAAGAGGAATGCCCTTTTAACCAAGTCTTAGCATACCTCGCCCTCTTGCTTGTAACAGGTACATGTACCATCACATTACTCTGACTCTCATGAACACACTTCTGATGTCGACAAGATCAGTATGCTATACACTAAAATTACAATACCTGTTCACTCATGCAGTACATTTCAATTTAGTAATTCATGAAATTTGCCTATTAAAACCAAAACTTATCTCACTCATGAATAGCAGAACACCCTTAGCTTTGTAAGTTCCAAAGGACTAACCTCTAAAAAAACTGTATGGCTAATTCCTGCCCAGCCTAGCCAAGCTTAGTCTCTCAGGAGGAGAGAAGTGGGGGAGGGGGTAGAGATGGAGGGAGGGGTTGCTAAATGTTCTGTTGACCTTTAGCCCATCAACTTACTTCACCTACCTAAGTCATATTACCCCCCTCTTCTGACTGTCATGAACACATTGTTGAGATCCACATGATCCACATGATTAAAGCTGCACTAAAAATTGCAATTCATGATCACTCATGCATTAAATTTCAATTTAATAACGTATGAAATTTTCACAAACAACAAACTGATCACATCTGATCTTTAATTCACCAAATAACCTTCAACTTTGCAAGTACCAAACAAAAAATCTGAAAGAAATTGGAAGGCTAATTCCAGCCCACCCTAATTTGCATACCCTCTGTTTCAGTGGGCAGTGCTCGCTCAAGCATGAATAATTTTCCAACTTTTTGGTGTCATTTGAAAGTTGACTTTATTGGCTTTCCATATCTATAAGTCTTTTCCCCCAAAGTGCTACATTTTTTATTTGGCAGCCATTTCAAAAGTGTATAGTTTTTTTTGGGACGCACTGTAGAAGTATTCTTCAGTGCCATTTCATCACAACACAGTTTGGTAGCAATAACATCATCATTACATATCTTTCACGCAATATAAGTTGGTGGATTAAGTAAATCACGAATATCAAGATTAGAAAGTAATATTTCAAATTAAAATGTTTATTAATAAATTTTTGAATACATGATAAAAATATTTTTTTCTTTTTTTTTCTCACCAAAGCATCAAATTACATCAGCAAAATGCCTATAATGAGTGCAACAGAAATTGCAAGGATATTACGAGAGGGGATGTATTTTTTTGGTAAAATCAAGAGAAAAAAAATGAAAAAAATAAGTACGTATATTCACTTACATAGTTATTGAAAAGCCTTACATAGTCAATATAAGGGGGCATCAAGGATGCCACTAAAAAGATTATTGATATAGCTCTCTCTCAAAGTCAGTTACTCAAATATCAAATCAATTTTTTCAGCATTTGCTGACAAGAAATAGCATGCTAATCTAATCGGGGACACTTCATAAAAAAAGGGGAGCACATTGCCACATTTCTCTGAAGAGTGCCTTCCCAAATCTGCACATTAGTATTACAGTAACAAAGTTGCTTATTGTCTATTGTTGTGAAGTGCTGCTAGAGCTGTGTTCTATTTCCAACAAATTCTTTTATTTGCAGAGCTAATCTAGTTCATTATACGGGGCATTGACAATACAGTGTTAACAAAACAAAGAGATTAAAAACAAACAAAAAAATAGTGTAACTTTTCACTTCCCCCAGAAAATGAATTCAACAGCTTAATGTCCAGCAATACATACAGGTTCTTGTTTCATAAGGACTTCAATTATGGTAAATTGGCCCCAAATGTAACTAGCAACTAGCATGGGAACCCCAATTTTGATCTGTTGCTTTAATGTTTCCATAGTAATTACCAGAATTTCAAAGTTAGAATAGTGGTTAGTCTTAATGAATTGGGGTCCAGGACTGAGAGTGATTTCTTCGCCCTTTGTTCTGTCACATTGTTTTTATTATGCACACTTTTTCAATGAAAATCCATTATTTCTTATCACCTTTTATATGTCTATAGTCATGTATGTTACATAGCCCAGACCTCAGTGTAAAGGCCCATTCTGCATTGTTTAGATTACAAGAATACAACATATCCCTTTCAAACTACTAATATTATTTAAAGTGCTTTCACTACTATAAGTACTACATGTCGATGATTAGAACATTAATAAAGGGGGGGGGGATAAGTGTGCCCTTTGGAATATTTTAATCTTGTGTGAAACCTATGGACCTAAATATCTATACTCCAATTAACCTTTTTTTTCAACAGATGTGTAGTTTAAGCAACATTCAATATGTATTGACATATTTATTTACATTCATTCAATTTTTTAAATCTGTAATTGCAATGAAGTAACTGCTTGTTATGAACCTGGCCTTCATATTTCTCCTTGATCTGCCCTGGTGATACTCAAACAGCCTGTGAAACCTGCATAGTAAACAAAAAGAGAAAGGAACAAAATGAGCTGCTGATATAAATTATTCTTACTCATCTAGTCCAGTTTATTTAGAAGTTTTAAACTTTTTGAGCCCCTACTCTTCCATGCAGTATTATTTAGAAAATGCACATGTAGTAACTTATGTTTCCAGATAAAATCATAGATCACTATTATAGATCATTATTCATATAACTTTTTTTTATTAAGTGTGAAAACCGATTCAAATATATATCGAAAGATTAATCTCAATATTTTGTCCTTTTTTATTTCTGTCTTCAGAGTAACTGAGTTTTAAAGTGATTTTATGTATGATTAATATAGCTAAGAGACATGGACAATAGGTATGCATTGATGATAATGAAAATACTGGTGAATCTGAATCCAAAAGAATATTATCTCATCATGGAGCTTTACTTTATGGGATAACATGATTCAGAAAAAAATAGTTTTTTTTATATTTTTATGAAAACAAGCATACCTGGCAAGCTTTTAGATCAGATATCCTGTTACTCATCAGATTGTCCCTCTTGGTGATGTGCAAATGGTATTTGACTTTGTACTTCTGACTAGGCTGGGACTGCTAAGAACTGGATCCCATTTGATCTGCAATTCAACATACATACAATACTTGACAGTTAAAAATTTCAAAAGTGATAAACAAAATTCCTCTCTTAAAACAATTTTTTCAGAGTTTCCAGCTTTCACAATTCCCAACTAGAAAAAAGCAGGTCTTGACCAAAAACTAAATGGTTCAAGCATACGTGGCCTACTATAGTGAGGTCTTTTGTCAATCTTCAATATATATATAGGGGAAGGCGGGGTAAGTTGTGACAGTTTTTGCTTTTTGCATGTTAGAATTGATATGGTTAATAATCTTGTCGAAATAAGTACCTTGCCTTGAAATTTAATTCTTCTGAAATATTTTCCACCTATATATAACTTTCTATCCCCACACTGAAAGTCACCGTGACCTTTGAAAAAAAACGATGTCAAATTGCTCAACTTGCCCCATATATGGGGTAAGTTTGAGCCACCTTCTGGGGTAAGTTGAGCCACAAAAACTATGTACAAAATGTATGAGGGGAGAACCAGCATGTCAATTTTTTGTTTAAAGTTTTTTCACTTGCTAATTCTCTATAAATACTAACATCCTTTAAAAGGAAAAGAGCAGTCATGTAAATTTGCTCCTTTCAGCAAGCATTTCAATCAATTTTTATGGTTTGTTTGTTTTTTAAGATACATTACCATAGGAATTACCATGGCTCAACTTGCCCCATGCTGTTTGGCTCAACTTACCCCAGTCCGAACTTAGTGCGATAATTTTGTATCCACACATTTATTATGCATCCATCATATAAAAGACTATGACAAGAATGAAGATCCATACCTGGACTAATAATGTTGTTATATGTCTTTATTATATTTAAAGACGTGTGTATTTATAAAGCACTTATCTATTTCACACTCTTTTTTACTTTTTTGGCTGAAATTCATATTTTCCCCTCTAAAAAAATACTTTTTGTTTCGAAGTTGAAAACAATGTGGTGGGGTTAGGGGTAATGCTATGGGTCATCAATACATGACACCACCACAATGTCTGACTCATTCATTATTGGCCTGGGGCTGGTGGCTCAACTTGCCCCTATGCTCAACTTACCCCGCCTTCCCCTACACCAAGCCAGCTTTGACAGATGTAGGATAATTATCATTTGTGTGATAATATGGCTCTCGCTCATTCATCAGTGCAAGACAATCATTAAATTTTTTGCACTCGTCTATAAACATGTCTGATTTGAATCTCTACGTTAAGTTAGTTCCTCTTTAAGTTTGATTTTTATTTTTAAAAAGGGTTAGCTCACTTGCTGGCAGGTTTAAATGACCCTATATTTGCCTTTCACCACAAATAACATCAAGTGAGGACAATAAAGATAAATCAATTGGATCCGCTCTCTCTGCTTAGCCTTATACTTAAACAATTCAAAATAGGGCACTATATAAATTTTCTCAACCCTTCCAAAAAAACAATTGAGCAGTTTGAACCCTGACAAAGAAATATTGCCCCCCCCATAAAAAAAGAGAATCATTAAAATCCGTTGCTAGGCTAATTATATTTTAGTCCAATGGTCCAGCCTGGAACTAAAATAAAAATAACTTAAATCTTTGTAGAAAAAAAGTCAAACCAGACAGATCTAGAATTTAATTTTTAAAAATCTATATCTAAGTAATACCTATCCTAGGGCCTTACTTTTATCCCCCCAAAAGAAAAACCTTAACATCTGTCTCGATTCATTCCATGAGTGACCATGGGCATGGGCATGGCAAAATCTACCAATATCATTCCAAACAGATTCAGTTCATTAAGATTTAATTTCATTTAATTTTAAATGCAGATAATTATATTGAAATAGCGGTGTCGAAAAATCAGTAGTAGGCCCATGGCCTATAACTTCAAATTTCAACTCAAGCTTGACAATTAATTTCCAACACCTAATGACCTAGCCTACATCGGCAATTTCGCAGCCGGCTGGCACCGGCGATATCAAAGTCCGCATCCCGCTCTGGCTATATATTTGGCTTAATTTTGATGCAACTTTGCCGTTAAACAAGTCCACATCTACCTCTGATATTTGACAATAAGAACTGAAATACAGATTTAATAAGGGCGGACATGGAGCATCCCAATTAACCAACTTAGTTCTACGAAAAACTATATTATTTTCTGAGAAAATATGTCAGTCAGATTTCAGACTTATTTGGGATCAGGACAGGAAAAAGAAATGGAAATATGGAAATTGTTGTTTGCGTTGTAAACTGCACATAAAGCCATGCATGCGACGCCGAACCCCAGAAAACACATTACAATTTCAACTAAGATTAAAGTAAGGAATTGAACTTAACTTACTTTTATTCCTATGGAATGTCATTAGATTGATATTAATGTTTCCTTCAAGATTTTCTGCTCCATTGAAGTTTACTCAGAAATCATGATTTCGAACATCAATTCTAAAAACAGATAATTAGACTTGCTATTGTATTTCAAAAAGTTGAATTTCACAGAATCAAAAAGATCGACACTTCGCACAGATATCGTAGGGAATTGTGGGACGGAAAAAATGTTTAATGCATGAGGACATGAATAAAACATAAGCGTTTTATCCAATCATACAAAAGCATTGTGCGTATTTTGACGTCATTACTCATGAATTAAACATTGACCTTCCAAAATCAACCTTCAAATTGGCCAAATGGCAGCCATGTTTGTTATGTACAAAACCTATGGAAAATCAAAAACGCGCGAAAAGAGTTGCCTCTCTAGCTCCCTTCGGGAGCTTACGTGTACGTAAGATCGTATCTCTGTCACTAGCTCCAGGGGGGTGAAACTCCGCTTCTGCATCCGGTCAGACATGGGGAAATTTTGGAAGGTCTAAAGTGCACACTGCTCCCATTTTTCGCGTACAAGGCTATGGACACCGCAACTTCATGGCACACCAGCGAAACAGAGGCGTGGTCATAAATTGGCCTGCGCGCACAGCGTAAAAATATGCAAATAAGCAAATTGTCACAAATTAGCATAATACGCGACGTGATTGAATATGAAATGTATTCATAGCTGCGTCTTTGGTAAATTCATGTCATTGATCATTCCCCGCTCACCCCCTCAGTTGTTTATTCATCTTTTCTTGTTTACATATTTTCAATTCTTTCGCGATTACTACTACATCAATTAATTCACTTATTTATTTGCTAGATATTTCCCTGGAAGACATTTTGGAAGCTTACAAGAGATTCATTAGTAGGATTCAACTTAGGGATCTGCTTGCACTATTCATCAGGTGTTCATCACTGCCCATTATTTCCATTACACATCATGAATAGCCACAAATATTTGTTTATTATTTTGGGGGTGGGGTGAATACTTAAAATGATTAGAAAAATCTGAGCAAGAGAGCAATCAGGTCATTTTGTCTTTATTTTGAAATCGAAATGAACAATCTGGTGCAAATCTATGAAGATTTTTTTTTTAAGTCTGAGTTTGGGATGGGAGCAAAAGAGAGCCCAGTACCCCCCCCCCATGTATTTGCTCTCATCAAGGCTATCTTAAAGGTCACTTCCAAATAAAATTTAAAAAATTTGTACCTGCCCACCCCCTATATTTCTCTATTGATTCCACCCCCCCCCCCCTCTCTCTCTCTTCCACACACACACATTCCACATAATCATGCGAGCAAACAATTATTCTCTTTTCATTTTTATCCCACTTTTAAATCAAACTCATTATGTCTTTAATTCGGCTGCACCTGAATGTCACAGTATGCCATGCTGCAATGGCTTTTATGGGCTATCTTGCCACGCATGTTATTTTGATACTAAATACCTGTTGTACTAGTATTATACCCATGGATACCCGACATACAGAATCAATCAATCAATCAGTAGCACCATCATATTCCAGTCATATACAGCGCGTCCCAAAAAAATTATACACTTTTGAAATGGCCGCCAAATAAAAAATCTAGCACTTTGGGGAAAAAGACTCATATATATGGAAAGCCAATGAAGTCAACTTTCAAATGACACCAGAAAGTTGGAAAACTATTAATGCTTGAGCGAGCACTGCCCACTGGAACAAAGGGTATGAAAATTAGGGTGGGCTGGAATTAGCCTTCCAATTTATTTCAGTTGTTGAGAGGCAAATCATTTCGAACTTGCAAAGTTAAGGGCGTTGTGATAAATTATTGATCAACCTTGATCAGTTTTGATATCTTAAGCAAATTTTTAAAGTTATTAAATTGAACTTTTATCCATGAGTGAACACAAATTACACTTTTGGAGCAGCATTTCAACTGTATCATTTGGATCTCTTTTGGGGCAGCATTTCAACTTTATCATGGGGATCTCAGCAATGGTGAGAATCGTGAGATAGGGCTGAAGTGGGAGAAGTAAGTTGATGAAATAAGGGTCAACAGAACATTCAGCCCCTGCCCCCCCCCTCTTTCCCACCCCCCCCTCCTGTTGAGAGACTGATGGCTATTCTCATGTACGTGTGAAGTCCAGAGCAGAATGTTGGTTTAATGATTAATTCTGAATTAGGGCATCAACTTTTTCCTATCAATCAACAATTTATCAGTAAATCAACTCATTCAATGTGCAATGTGATCAATAAAACATTCACCTTTTCCAATAAATCATTTCATTAATCATCATAATCATTAAATTTTTTTGGTAATCATTCAAACTGACCATCAGCCACCGGTCACTTGGCAGTTAAGTTTTGAAAAGGCTACAATCCAGGAGATGAGACAGTGAGAGAGAGGGGGGAGGGGCTGGAAAATGGAGATGAAGAGGGGACGGTACCTATGACTTTTAATTTGTAAAAGGACAAAAAGAAGAGGAATGCCCTTTTAACCAAGTCTTAGCATACCTCGCCCTCTTGCTTGTAACAGGTACATGTACCATCACATTACTCTGACTCTCATGAACACACTTCTGATGTCGACAAGATCAGTATGCTATACACTAAAATTACAATACCTGTTCACTCATGCAGTACATTCCAATTTAGTAATTCATGAAATTTGCCTATTAAAACCAAAACTTATCTCACTCATGAATAGCAGAACACCCTTAGCTTTGTAAGTTCCAAAGGACTAACCTCTAAAAAAACTGTATGGCTAATTCCTGCCCAGCCTAGCCAAGCTTAGTCTCTCAGGAGGAGAGAAGTGGGGGAGGGGGTAGAGATGGAGGGAGGTTGCTAAATGTTCTGTTGACCTTTAGCCCATCAACTTACTTCACCTACCTAAGTCATATTACCCCCCTCTTCTGACTGTCATGAACACATTGTTGAGATCCACATGATCCACATGATTAAAGCTGCACTAAAAATTGCAATTCATGATCACTCATGCATTAAATTTCAATTTAATAACGTATGAAATTTTCACAAACAACAAACTGATCACATCTGATCTTTAATTCACCAAATAACCTTCAACTTTGCAAGTACCAAACAAAAAATCTGAAAGAAATTGGAAGGCTAATTCCAGCCCACCCTAATTTGCATACCCTCTGTTTCAGTGGGCAGTGTTCGCTCAAGCATGAATAATTTTCCAACTTTTTGGTGTCATTTGAAAGTTGACTTTATTGGCTTTCCATATCTATAAGTCTTTTCCCCCAAAGTGCTACATTTTTTATTTGGCAGCCATTTCAAAAGTGTATAGTTTTTTTTGGGACGCACTGTAGAAGTATTCTTCAGTGCCATTTCATCACAACACAGTTTGGTAGCAATAACATCATCATTACATATCTTTCACGCAATATAAGTTGGTGGATTAAGTGAATCACGAATATCAAGATTAGAAAGTAATATTTCAAATTAAAATGTTTATTAATAAATTTTTGAATACATGATAAAAATATTTTTTTCTTTTTTTTCTCACCAAAGCATCAAATTACATCAGCAAAATGCCTATAATGAGTGCAACAGAAATTGCAAGGATATTACGAGAGGGGATGTATTTTTTTGGTAAAATCAAGAGAAAAAAATTGAAAAAAATAAGTACGTATATTCACTTACATAGTTATTGAAAAGCCTTACATAGTCAATATAAGGGGGCATCAAGGATGCCACTAAAAAGATTATTGATATAGCTCTCTCTCAAAGTCAGTTACTCAAATATCAAATCAATTTTTTCAGCATTTGCTGACAAGAAATAGCATGCTAATCTAATCGGGGACACTTCATAAAAAAAGGGGAGCACATTGCCACATTTCTCTGAAGAGTGCCTTCCCAAATCTGCACATTAGTATTACAGTAACAAAGTTGCTTATTGTCTATTGTTGTGAAGTGCTGCTAGAGCTGTGTTCTATTTCCAACAAATTCTTTTATTTGCAGAGCTAATCTAGTTCATTATACGGGGCATTGACAATACAGTGTTAACAAAACAAAGAGATTAAAAACAAACAAAAAAAATAGTGTAACTTTTCACTTCCCCCAGAAAATGAATTCAACAGCTTAATGTCCAGCAATACATACAGGTTCTTGTTTCATAAGGACTTCAATTATGGTAAATTGGCCCCAAATGTAACTAGCAACTAGCATGGGAACCCCAATTTTGATCTGTTGCTTTAATGTTTCCATAGTAATTACCAGAATTTCAAAGTTAGAATAGTGGTTAGTCTTAATGAATTGGGGTCCAGGACTGAGAGTGATTTCTTCGCCCTTTGTTCTGTCACATTGTTTTTATTATGCACATTTTTTCAATGAAAATCCATTATTTCTTATCACCTTATATATGTCTGTAGGCATGTATGTTACATAGCCCGGTTACACTTCGTAATTCCGAAGCTTCGTAATTCCGAAGGTTCTTTATTCCGAAGGTTCGTAATTCCGAAACACGTAAATTGCCTATACCTCGATGTTCGTTAATCCGAAAACGAAAAAGGGTTCGTTAATCCGAACATTTGTGGCGTAATTCCGACGGTTCGTTATTCCGAAGGTTCGATAATCCGAAAACGAAATAAGGTTCGTTGTTCCGAAGGTTCGATAATCCGAAAACGAAATAGGGTTCGTTGTTCCGAAGGTTCGTTAATCCGAAAACGAAATAAGGTTCGTTAATCCGAAAACGAAATAAGGTTCGTTATTCCGAAGGTTCGTTAATCCGAAAACGAAATAAGGTTCGTTTTTCCGAAGGTTCGTTAATCCGAAAACAAAATAAGGTTCGTTAATCCGAAAACAAAATAAGGTTCGTTATTCCGAAAACGAAATAAGATTCGTTAATCCGAAAACGAAATAAGGTTCGGTAATCCGAAAACGAAATAAGGTTCGTTAATCCGAAAATAAAATAAGGTTCGTTAATCCGAAAACTGAAAACCGGGAAAGCAGAGGCATAGGCAAGGGGGGGGGGGTGGTGGACACTTGCCGTTCAATTGTTATGAGGATGGGATAGCAAGGGCGGCAAAACGAATTTTCGTTTTGGGGGTAAAGCCAAAAATGAAACTCATACGTCAAAATGGGCACTTTGGTGATATTTTCACCTTAAGATTATCAAAAAAACGTTTTTGAAATGACTTCTTATTATGGCAAAATGTATATTTAGCCTTAATTTTTCGGGAGAGAGTATAATGAGCGAGCGGCTTGGTAAAAACTAATCAAAGTTGAAGTTGTAAAACTCGTTTTGGGGGTCAATTATTCTTCAAATGGCATTATTGCGAGGTGTTGCGAGCGTGAATCACGAGCTAAAACTTAAGGGTATTTCAATAAAATTGGATATAAGTTTTTAAAAATCCGAGTAGATTTCTGCTGTCACTAAAAAGATGTACATCTAACTAAAGAATTAACACGAGCGCAAAACGCGAGCTTAAACATACTGACCAGAAAAGGAATCTTAAAGAAAGAATTTAGTGACATTTAGTGACAATTTAGGATACATATTTCACCAATCGAATAAGAGTGCGAAGCGAAAGCTGAAAATTTGCAATATTCCAGCCTGAAAACTTTATTTTAAAAAGAGTATTTTATTTCGTAGTCATGAAAAAAGAATGTGAATTTAACTAAAGAATCAAGCGCGAAGCGCGAGCTGAAATTTTTCATATACTGACCAGGAGAGGAACCTTTTGCATTTGGTGACTAGTGAATGGGATATGCGCTATAGGCTTACGTATCTCACCAATCGATTAATGCAAGCGCGAAGCTCGAGCTGAAAATTTGTGATATTCTATCCATGAAACTGCACATTCTAGGAATTTTATTTCACCAGGATCAGGATGACTAGATTAATGAGCAATAATTAGTGCGAGCGCAAAACGGGAACCCAAAATGTGTAATATTCCAACCTTAAAAGTGGACATTCTATGCATGTTTTGTTACCAAGAACTAGACGAATACCTTATACCAAACAAAAACTGAAGAGGAGTGAGCTTCTTTTTCTTGTCTTTATAAAAAAAAATCATGATGGTCATTAACAAGACGCGTATGGAACTAATTAGTTCGAGCTAAACTTTTTGATGAAATGTCATAAAGGGGGATTTTAATTAGTTTGTAAGAATTCATATAGAAGTCGTCCTTTTACATGCTAATGAACATGCACGTAGTGCCAGTTGATAAGTTTTGAGGATCAGGCTTGAAAAGGAAAGTTTTGAGAACTTCATGGAATACATGAAAATAATAGGTACCTGATAAATCGAAATTCGCGAACGCGCAGCGCAGTTGGAAAATGTTAATATTCAGACCATAAAACTGACATTTTTACAGAGCACTTTTTAAAAATCAATATGTAAATCACAAAAATTAATGAAAGTTCGATTTCCAAGGAGAAATATGTTTTGTATACTGACTTCCAAACTTGATATTTAAGCTCCGTGTTGAGCAAGATATGTGGATCTCTTTAACAGGCAATGCGAGCACGAAGCGCGAACGAAAATTTTATATAGTGACATAAAATATTTTTTCAAGTCTTCCTCTCATCTTATTTTATTCATTCGTCTTCCTCTTCTTTTTTCTCTTTTCTTTTCCTTCCTTTTTTTTCTCTCCCCTTTTTTTTGCTCTACCAATAGGGGGGTCCGGGCCCCTCGGGTCCCCACCTGGATCCGCCTATGCATGAAGAAGAGGCAATTGAATAATGGTTTTATAATGATGTGTTCATGAAGAAATGTAATATCACTTTAAAAAATAATCAATGCGAGCGGGAAACTCGAGCGATTTCTATTTTAACCATTTGATGCTTTCAATTTTGTTTAACTTCTCATCAGAGTAGGCCCTGCTAGAATTATGTGAGCGGGAGCCAGGCGCGGATCCAGGATTTCTTAGGGGGCCCTAATTTCAAGTCAAGTAATAATCGTGTCGAAATATTGACTCCCATTGCCGAATGGGTAATGTCTAGTTCAGTTACTTCTCACAGAAACCTCTCTTACATTGTAGACATTCTTCGTTCTTGTGGGTACTCCCATTTTGTTTCTTTTCTACTTTTTGCTTCAGGGGTTGAAAATTCTTACGAGGGTGACGCCCCGGTATCGCCGCGT
Organism: Lytechinus variegatus; assembly: GCF_018143015.1. Classification (NCBI taxonomy): domain Eukaryota; kingdom Metazoa; phylum Echinodermata; class Echinoidea; order Temnopleuroida; family Toxopneustidae; genus Lytechinus; species Lytechinus variegatus. Next base: position 50,370,772 of record NC_054742.1, read on the forward strand.
ATGAAAACTTGTTGTGCAATAACTAAATTGCATATTGTGCATGAAAGAAAATTAATATTTTATTTTGGGTAAGATATTCTTGAAAAGACATAAATTTACATGCTTTTTATTATATAGTTGAGGTAGACTCAGTAGTCAGCACTCAGAATTTACTAATTGGGAGAGGACTGCCTACTTAGATCTGTAAGTGTTTGGATATATTATATAATATTTTATTATTCGCTTAAAATCCATTCAAAACAGTGAGTTGTCTTGTCAATCCTAATCAAAAAACATTGGCTCTTCCGCTCTTGCAACAATCATATAAAGTATCAAAAGGTTATGTATCTTATAATCTTGCTAAAATTTTATATACTCCAAATAGATTTTCAAAAGAAACAATGCGTGTAAACGGTGTATATAAAAAGAATATAAGATACTAAAGATAAATATACTGTAAAAATATACTTTATTGTCAGTGTCTTTATAAATATGAAAACAATGCTCTTTAAGTTGGCATCATTTTGAACGATGAACGATGAGTTCTTATCTCTCTCTTTCATACAATACTAGTGAAACATGAATTCCAAGGTCCCTTGTATCTTGTATACATCAACTATTTCAAGATGTAACAATAAATGTAAATGATAGCAATGCAGTTTAGGCCTGAGTAAATCCACGTAATAGTTTCAGTGGAATTCGTAAAAAAAAAAAATTCCCACTGTAGGTTGGAAACGAAAAGGTGTGGTATCATTAATTGTATATAGCTGTCTTTTACGCATTACTACATGAAAAAAAAATATAGGAACGATATAAACCATAGAGTTATTTCAGTTATTTGAGTATTTGACGATTCGTCAAAAAAATAAAAAACGCATCTGAAACTTTCACCATTACAATGAAAGTTTCATTTATTCTTTTACATATTGCACACTAAGAAATAAAGGTTCAAAATTGAACCCCGAAAGGTTCATGCAAAATCAGCACCCTATGGGTTCAAAAATTGAACCCTGCGGTTGGGGTTCATTTTTGCACCCTGCGGGTTCAAAACTGCACCCCTAAATTTCAAATTGAACCCCTAGGGGTGCAATTTTGAACCCGCAGGGTGCAAAAATGAACCCCAACCGCAGAGTTCAATTTTTGAACCCCAAATCAGGGGTTCAATTTTTGAACCCATATAGGGTGCTGATTTTGCATCAACCTTTCGGGGTTCAATTCTGAACATTTATTCCTTAGTGTGTGCAAGTAAACTTCAAAATTTCTGTAAATAATATCTATCAGTATATCCATCAGTGTTGTAGTCAAGGCTCAAACCTCCAAGGCCAAGGCTTTAATACCCAAGACCAAGGATTCAATCCCCAAGGCCAAGGCATGGAAACCCAAGGCCTAAAAACCTCAAGGCCAAGGCATTTCAAACTTTCAATATATGGAACAATGAGCCGACAACAAGGCGGCAGTTCGAATATCAGTTCGGCGCCCCTACATGTAGGTCGATCATTACTTCGGCCCCCCCCCCCCGTTCGAACATCATTTTGGCATCCCTTCGAACATCATTTCGGCGCCCCTCATGTAGGTCCAACATCTATTTGGCGCCCCTAGTTCGAATACAATTTCGCCCCCCCCCCGTAGCTCGAGTATCAATTTGGCGGCCCCTAGTTCCAACATCAATTTGGCGCCCCTACGTCGAACATCACTTCGCCCCCCCCCCCCCCGTTCAAACATCAATTCTGCCCCCAGTTCGAACAGCATTTTGACATTCCTTCGAACATCATTTCAGCGCCCTTTTGTTTCGAACATAATTTTCTTTCCTCCTCTTCCTCTTTTTTTTCTTCTCAGCCTTCCCCTCTTCCTTTCCCCTTTTCTTCTCTTCTTTCCCCCTTCCTCTCTTTATTTTTTCTTCTCTTCTTTCTTCCCTTCTCTTCCTCCTTTCTCCTTCTTCTCCTTTTCCCCTCTTCCTCTTGTTTCCTCCCCCTCCCCTACCTTTTTTCTCTTCCTTACCCCTCTTCCTCTTTTTTCTCTTTCTTTCCCCTCTTGTTTTCCCTTTTTTTCTTTTCTTTCCCCTCTTCTTTTCTTTCCCCTTCTCTCTCTTTTTTCCTCTTCTTTCTTCCCTCTTCCGCTCTTTCCTTTTTTCTCCTTTTCCTCTCTTCCTCTTTTTTTCTTCTCCCCCTCTCCCTTTTTCTTCTCTTCCTCCCCCTCTTCCTCTTTCTTTCCCCTCATCTCTTTTTTCATTTTTCTTTCCCTTCTTCTTTTCTTTCCCCTCTCTTTTTCTTCTCTTCTTTCCTCCCTCTCCCTCCCCCTTTCTTTTCTTCTCTTCCTCCTTTTCTTTCCTCTCTCTCTTTTTCTTCTCTTCCTTTCCCCTCTCTCTCTTTTTTTCCTCCCTTTCCTTTCGCTCTCTTTTTCCTTCTCTTCTTTCCCCTTTTCCTCTCTCTTTTCCTTCCCTTCCTTCCCCCTCTTCCCCTTTTCTTCTTTTCTTTCCCCCTTTCCTCTCTCTTTTTCCCTCCACTTCCTTCCCCCTCTTCCTCTCTCTTTTCCCCTCTTCTTTTCTCCCTCTCCTCTCTCTCTTTTCCTTTTTCTTTCCCCTTTTCCTCTCTTTTTTCTGCTCTTCTTCCTTTCTTCTTTTTTCCCCTCTTCCCCTCTTTTTCTCTTTCTTTCCCTCTCTCTTTTTTTTAGCCGAAGGGGGGGGGCAAGGCCCCCTCGCCCCCCCCCCCATGGATCCGCGCCTGCACACACTTGTGTTCACTAATCTATGCATATCGATACTCCATACGCAGAGTCGTTGAAAATGAAGACAAATATGCATTCAGGAGATCTTTTTTTAATTTAATTATTCAATCTTGAATATTTAAACAGGACGGCCTGATCAACAAAAAAATACAATATATAAAAAACATAGTAACAGGACATAATGAGATACAAAAAAAGAACAAATAAAAATAAAAAATACGAGAATATACAAATGGCAAGATACATAACATAAATATGCAAAATACAAACATTAAAAGCTGGTCTCCCTCAGGGCTCTTTCATAAATAAAAAACATTTAAAAAGATGAATAATTGTTAAAACAAAAGGTGATGCATGAAACAGTACTAATAAGTTTAATTTTGAATAAAAAAATCAAGCAGAAGACATACCACATCATTTGTTCTTTTAATCACTAATATATATCGAGATTTAAAAAAACGACACGACATACTATTCAAATATATGGGATGAAGCGTGGGGGAATAACAACAGGACAAGAAAAGAATGGGAATCGAGATTAAGCGTAGGCTATTTTAGGAACAACGCTGACAATGGAATATTGAATGATAATAAGTGTTATAGCAAGTTCATACTGATTAAAATGAACGATGTGATTTGTCTATATGTGTTTAAGTCGGTATTTGAAAGGATGAACAAATTTTGACAACCTTACATGGTCATGCAGTTGGTTTCAATTGAAAGAGCCTCGAAACAGGAAAGATTTTTTTTATAAAAAAAACATTTCGGAAATCTCAAAAGCGATTTCTTCGAACTACGTGTGGTTCTCGCAGAAACATCATCGACCAAAAATAAAAATTTTATCGGATGAAATGGCGGGCGATAATATTTGGTGACACATTTATAGGCACATATAACAACGTATAGAGAACTTTAGAGAGGGTCAATTCAGTGCTTTAAACACGATTTATTCCTAAATTCCTAAGTGGTGTGTGAAACATGAAATAGATAATGTTGGCTAAATATTATAAAAACGGAAACCTAGGTAAAATAAAATTGCCGCTTTCTGCGGGGGGAAAGGACATGTGACGGCACATGTCGTGGGCCGATTGCAACGGAAGCACATCCACAAACGTGTGCACATTGACAACTAACGTCAATAGAGGGCATCAATCAACTTATTAAATTTCGCGGGATATTAAAACAAGTAGACGCAAAACAACTTGAAAACTTGTCACAGGTTTGGTCACGCTCATTCGTTAGATGTTCTACTCTTAAATTAATGAAATGGCAAATCTACGAGCTCACGTCGTTCCTGCGGAACGTCGTCGAGGAATGGTTCTAGTCTGTGACGGCTACAGATACCAGAAAAATAAAACTATTGGAGGAACAAAAGTCTACTGGCGGTGCAGTGTGCCAGCATGTAGAGTCCCAATACAGACCAACGATTTTGACCCAGATGAAGAAGTGATCGTACTCGGCAACCAGTTCCCAGAGCACGCACATTACCCTGATAATGAAAGACTTGACAGATTTGACTTTCTTCGGGAAGTAAAGTCCATCATCAGAAGAGACCCATCAATTCCAACCAGAAGGGCATACGACCAAGTATTCGCCAAGTATTCGCCATACTCCCCATTCATGATAGGATCAATGTTCCTATGTTCGAAGAAATTCGAAGTTCCCTTCAGCGCTGCAGGGCATCGTTACTCCCCGCTCTCCCACGTAATATTGCAGAAGTGAATATCCAGGGAACATGGGCGGAATCTTGGGAAGGAGACAGAAAGCTGCTAGCAATAAACAATGATATTGGAGTGGCTATCTTCGCAAGCAGACAAGAACTCCAAATTCTTGGACAGTGCAACGAAGTGTACATTGATGGCACTTTTCATACAGCGCCTACCCCCTATACCCAGATCGTGATTCTTCATGGTCGATATCGTGGATGGGTTCTAGCCCTTGGAATATGTATGGTCACAGGAAAGCGTGAAGATCAGTATAGATACATTATGCAAGAAATAAAGAGAGGAGTTCTTGATGTCACAGAGGCACCATTTACACCACATATGGTGATCACCGATTTCGAAGTGGGGCTAATGAATGCAATCGGGACGGAGCTACCAAATGCACGTAGGAGAGGATGCTACTTTCATTTTTGTCAGAGTCTATGGCGAAAAGTTGCTGAGCTTGGCTTGAAGGTTGCATTCAACGTAGATCCTCTCCTGCAAAGAGTTGTGGGCAGGATTCTGTCTCTCGGTCATCTTCCGGTTGCACACGTTGCGATGAACTTTCAGTAAGTAAGATTCCTTACTCAGCCCTCCCCCCCCCTCCCAAAGGAGGAAAAGATAAGAAAAGCATTAGGGGCCTCTGTAGGCCTATATATATTCATAAAATGTACGCCTAACACAACGATGCGAATGAAAAGGAAAAGATTGCAAATAGAAGAAAATTATATTTGAAATCATATTCATAAATAATGCAGCATTCAATATTTTAAGAAAAATATATTCGAAATATTTATTAGATTTAATGTGATCTTGTAAGTCTTCTCATGGGTAAATTACTAAGATATGTGGAAATATTGCTGAGATGTCATTTTTTTTCAGGACATACATCAACAGCAGACATGTTCAGGAGATGGTGCAGCAGTATCCAGCACTGCGAACGTTCTTCGCGTATGTGGAACAGACCTATGTTAATGGACCTGTCTTCTCAGTCCATTTCTGGAATGTGTACAACCGCACCATGGAGACAAGAACAAACAACTACTGCGAAGGTAAGATAACTGACGGTCTTTCACGGACAAAACTAAGTGTTCAATTTTGCATCCTTCAAATGCAAACTGGAATCTTTGCACAACTGATATTAACCCTAAGATTTTTGGCTCCATAAACAATGATAAAGGGTGCAGTTAACTACATCTTGCACTCTTAAAGGACAAGTCCACCCCAACCAAAAGTTGATTTTAATAAAAAGCAAAAATTCAACAAACACCGAAAATTTCATCAAAATCGAATGTAAAAAGGGAGAGTTATGACATTTTAAAGTTTTGCTTAATTTCACTAAAAAGTTATATGCACATCCTGGTGGGTATGCAAATGAGGAGACTGATGACGTCATCCACTCTATTTGTTTTGTATTTCATTATATTGAAAATGAAATATTCTTATTTTCTCCTTACTTTGAAGTGAAACAACGATTAATTCCTCCCTGAACAAAAGGAATGAGCATTGTTTTATATATTATATGGTTCAGTCAAGTTGGACCTTATTGTCAAATCTGCATTTTAAAAAATGAAATAATTTATAATTCAAACAATAAAAAACAAAGAAATAGTGAGTGAAGGACGTCATCGACTGTCTCATTTGAGTTGTGCATATCACTTATTTGTGGAAAATAAGCAAAACTTAAAATGTCAAAAATTTCTTATTTTACATCCGATTTTGATGAAATTTTCATAGTTTTGCTACTTTGATTTTTTTATATTTATTCAACTTAACATTTTTCTTAATAATAATAATAATATTGCTCAATTCTTGTATAGCGCATCACACATAGCATAGCATGTCCATATGCGCTTAAAGATGCATGCATCTTGGATGGACTTGACCTTTTAAGATGCGGACTTGTACCATTTAGGGAAGGTGCAAACGAGGAGACAAAAAAAATCAGATATTGTAAGCCAGGGTAACTCTGCGTTCTTGTCGAGACCCTGCCGAGCGAAATGAGGGATATAGCGAAGCAGAGCGTTCCTCGCGTCGTTCGTCAGTGCTAATTTGCGAAGCGAATTAGGAAATCCCTCGCTTCGCTCGGAAAGCAGCCGCCGGGGCCTCGACAAGAGGCTAGGGTAACTCCTAAACCAAATTCTCCCGAACAAAGTCGGACGGATTCTGCCTGAATATGGCCTGACTCGAAAGGATTCGGGGGAATTCAGAACCTATTCGGGAACACCCCGAATCAGAGGCTCGCCTCGCCGATTTAAACCAAAATGCATCGGTCATTAATGTTTGCCTGACTCTAAAAGCAATGCCAATAGTTATATCGGTTAATGGACCTACTGATACCTCATGTACATGTAAATAAGTTATTTTTTGTAAGAGTTTTTATACATATGTATCAGGGGCGTAACTACGGGGGGGGGGGGTGACCCCCAATGTTCCGCAGGAAAAAAATCACCTTCGTTTTAACTGGGTATATTCTAATTTTGAATTGAGTTCATTTTGCAAAACGTTGCCTTGACTTTTACTGGCATAAATTCAACCCTTTCTTCTTTAAACAGCCTTTCACAACAGATGGAACAAGTGTCTGGCTGTCCCACATCCAAACATCTGGCGTGTGATACGTCGTATCAAAGATGAGGGTAGCAGAACCCTGAATGTTCTTCAGCGCGTGGAAAGAGGAGATCGTCTCCCCAGGAGAAGGAGGAAGTGGAGGGAGTTGGAGCGAAGGATAACTCGAGTTCGGAGGGAATTCGAACGAGGAGAGAGGAATCTCATTTCCTTATGGAACGCCGCTGTGCACTTTAGCAAAACATACATTTAAAATGTTTAATAAGCTCACTTTTTTAGAACATTGTTAAGTAATAATTACATGACAATCACGACGTGAATGATTCTATATAGTGTGTCATTTTCCTTTACCAAGAAATGTCTTAACAAAGATCAATATATATCAAGCACAGAAATGTTGTCGAGTTTATTATCTAAAGTGCTAAAAAATTGTATAATTACAGTGAAAAAGGTGAATAAGTATTCACGACTTAAATTTATATATACTTTTTCGTTTCAGTAAAACATACATTTAACATGTTTAATAAGCTCACATTTTGTTTTTTTAGAACAGTGCTAAGTAATAATGACGTGACAATCACGACGTGAATGATTCTATATAGTGTGTCATTTTCCTTTACCAAGAAATGTCTTATCGCTGATCAATATATATCAAGCACAGAAATGTTGCCAGTTTATTATTTGAAGTGCTAAAAAATTATATAATTACAGTGAAAAAGGTGAATGAGTATTCACGACTTAAATTTGTCTATTCTTTGTCGTTTCATGAAAACATACATTTAACATGTTTAATAAGCTCACATTTTGATTTTCTAGAACAGTGCTAAGTAATAATGACATGACAATCACGACGTGAATGATTCTATATAGTGTGTCATTTTCCTTTACCAAGAAATGTCTTATCGCTGATCAATATATATCAAGCACAGAAATGTTGTCAGTTTATTATTTGAAGTGCTAAAAAATTGTATAACTACAGTGAAAAAGGTGAATGAGTATTCACGACTTAAATTTGTATATACTTTTTCGTTTCAGTAAAACATACATTTAACATGTTTAATAAGCTCACATTTTGTTTTTTTTAGAACAGTGCTAAGTAATAATGACATGACAATCACGACGTGAATGATTCTATATAGTGCGTCACTTTCTTTTACCAAGAAATGTCTTATCAAAGATCAATACATATCAAGCACAGAAGTGTTGTCGAGTTTATTATTTAAAGTGTTAAAAAATCATACAATTGCAGTGAAAAAAATGAATGAGTATTCACGACTTAAATTTGTATATAGTATGTCATTTTCATTTCTCCGACAAGGTCTAATCAAAAATTTGAATAGTAAGGACAGACGAGTTTCCTAGTTTTTATAATTGAAGAGTTTAATTACAAATGGGGTTAGGTCCACTTTTTACCATTCCGAGAAAAATCACGTTTTTTATTCTCACTTATTGCAATACTCTTATGACAAACTAAATTGTCATGATGTACTACCCTATCATGTGAACATAAAATGGGGTATAAAAAAAATCTGCCTCTCTTTGATTTTTTTCTATATATTCCTTAAAAGATATCATTGTGGACCTAAACCATTTTGCAGCTAAACTGAAATGAATAAAATCTATTATGATTAAAAAGGTGATATTTCTTTGCCACTTTTATTCACGTTTTCATGTGAATTTCAAATTTTCGTTGTTTTCATCAGAAAGACTAAAAATTATGAGGTTTTGAGACAGAAAACAAGAAAAATTTATGAACAATGGACCTAACCCCTTTTGAAAAATGCGCTATTCAGAATAGTATGCTCTGGGTTAGGTCCACTCCAAGAAAATCATTTATTTTTAATTCGCCCATATTGCAATATTCTTATGCGAAATTAAATTTTCGTGATACCCTACCATGAGAACATAAAATTATGTATAAAAGAAATCCACCTGTCTTCATATTTTTGTAAATATTCTTTTCCAAAAGAATTCTGTATGGACCTAACCCCTTTTGAAAAAAAGGTGACTTTCTTTCCGATTTTAGATCACTTTTTAATGGGAATTTCAACTTTTCTTTGGTATCATCTTATCATGCTTATAGAGCTACCGCAAATCTATACATTGAGAAACCCCTTTTGCAAGTGAGCTCTTCATTTAAAAAAAGCGTTCAGAAATATTATTTCATCATAGTGAGTGGATGTTCATGACTTAAACATGTTCAATGTTTCTATAGTTTGTTATTTTCTTTTCTGCAACAACAAAGATTTCTATCTAGTAAGAACAGAAAAATCGTTGAGTTTGATATTTAAAAATTGGTTAAAATACATTTGATCACAGTGATATAATTATCACGACTGAAATGTTTCTGTTTTTTTTTCATTTTCTTTTCTGCAACAATTCCTTATCAACGATTTTTAGGAAGTTTAGGAATAGAACTTTTGTTAATTTTAATACTAAGAACTGTTTAAAATTGTTGTTTTCACAGTGAGAGGATATTCACTACTTACATGTTCGTTAAAAGTTACTTAAGAGTTACTTAAAAGTTCGTTATTTTCTTTTCTCGAGCAATGCCTTATCAAAGATGACATGTTTTTAATACCCAGAATTGGATAAAGTTTGAACCAATTTTTGTGTGGACAGTGTGTTATTAAGAGTGTATTGGAGAAATTTCTGAAAGATGTCCATGTTTTATTTGTGACTATTATTTATGTTAAATTGTTTGACATGTTTGAGAAAGTTAATGAAAGAGTTATTACTGTTTAAATCTTGTTGATTATCTTCTTAGTGCATTTTCAGGAATGGGTGATGTGTCTATTTGCATTTTAGAGGCATCCCACGATCAACATTATTATCTACGTCATGCAGGATTAATCCTGATGATGATGCAGAAAAGGAGGAGTAGACAAGGGACGTATGGCAATTCCCTAAAATAACCTTTTGTACGTCCGACTCCATTTTCTCAAGTTTTACTTCACTTCATAAACTGACCAAGTCATGGTCATTTGGGAGCATTACAGACTGTCAAAAGAACAAGAAATCAGAGACAGAAAAAGTCATAAAGGTCCATCATATAGGGCTTATTAATCAATAATACACTAACATTGTAACGATTGTATCACAGTGTGTCAGAGTGTGGGGGTTTGCATGGTTTGTGACTGTGTGAGTTTGTGTTTTGTTGTGGGTGTGTTCAGGTGTACTGAGGCGATCGGGTTAGTAAAGAGATGTCCTAAAATAATGTCCTTCAGTATTGTCTGCGTCCGTGTAAACTCATTTTTTTATCTAGTCTTCGACGTCACATCACATTTCAATGATATGCAATTTATTGTTGACATGTAAAATGTCTGAATTGAGACTACTTCATATGCAGGGCAGAGGCCGGGGGGTGGGAGTTCCCTGGAGGAAAAGTGAAGGAAAGGAGGAAAGGTATAAACAAAAATTAAAAGGTATATCCCATTTTCTAACCAATCTACACAGATTGTGCTCACGATTCGATTTTTGTAGATTTCAGCGAGATACGCGATTACGCATCCTGTTCATGATTACAAAGGTATACTGAATATGGAAAAAAAAATGTTTACCTTGCGCTACGAGCTCCCATCATTTGATTACAGAGATTTATATCCCATTCTTGAACTCCAAGTAATAATCTTTAAAATATCAAATTTTCTTGTCAGTCGGTCAATCTGCTTATATATAAGCAGATTGACCGACTGACAAGAAAAGTGGATATTTCAAAGAAAATATATATATATATATATATATATATATATTATATATATATATGTGTGTGTGTGTGTGTGTGTGTGTGAGGCTATACATGTACAACAGCTTTGGCAACTCTTTTATTTTAAATATTGTGTAAAGAAATGGATGAAGAGAACAAAGGTAGGCGTAGCTTAAATCAAGGTTCCCCAGAGCTATCTACCCTTTGGAAAAATTGGTGATGCCGAAAAAATGTCTCTGCCGGGAATCGAACCCGGGCCTCCGGCTTTGAACGCCGGTGCCTTAACCACTAGACCACAGAGACGGGTTAGTGGTTAGGGCGAGCGTGATCCAATTGACCGTCAGATAGAAAGATTTTCGACACCATTCCAATTATAATTTCCTTTGTCGGGTGAAGTTGGGTTTTGAACAACTCTGGGGAACCTTAATTTAAGCTACGCCTACATTTCTTCTATTCATCCATTTCTTTACACTACATATATATAATATCAAATATTTAAAACTCTTTGCATTTGCATTAAATGTTTTGTTTAGATGCTCACCCTATTCATGATTACAAAAGGAGTTCAAGTTGCTAGAGCTAAATCGCCCATGCTCCAAAATCTTACTCGCTTCACTCAGGGGTGGCGGAACCGGGGACAGGGGGGTGGATACTTGTCCCCCAAAAATCCCATTGGAAAAAGTAACCTTTACAAAATGGAATATCCTTTTGGGTACCATTTTTTCACAAGAATGCTTAGAATGTCAAGTTTTCAGGTTGGAAAATCGGAAAAATTTGGCTCACGTTTCTCACTCGCATTAAGTATTGTTTATTGAGAAACTCATTCTATTCCTGGTTACAATAAAATGTATAAAATGTCCAGTTTTCAGGTTGGAATATCACAAATTTTAAGCTTGCGGTTCGCGCTTTCATTATTTAGTTCGTGAGATATATATTCTATTCATGAGTCACTAAATGCAGTCCTTAAAAGGTTACTTTCTGAAGCCTATTGCATAAAACTTTTTACCTGAGAAAACTTTTGGTAAAAACTGAAAACTAAGGTTAGTCTGATTTCTGCCATTGACTTTAACACAGGGCAAAAACTCCGGTAAAAACAATCTGAGTTTTCTCAGGTAAAAAGTTTTATGCAACGGGCCCCAGGTCAGTATATAAACAAATTACAGCTCGCGCTTCGCGTTCGCGTTAATTCTTTAGTCAGATACACATCTTTCTCACGATTACAAAAAAAATTAGAATGTTTAAGTTCAAGTCTTGGTACATGGAATGTCAACTAGTTTGAGCGTGCGATTCGCGCTTTCAACATCTCACAAGGATCATTATCATAGGCGGCGGAAGCAGGGGGGGGGGGGGGTGTCCCCCCTAATTTTTTTTTGGGATAACCTTTTTTTCTGCTTGTCAATTTTTTTCCGGCGTCCCCCCTAAAGTCACATGGACCCCCCCCCTAAAATTTAGGTTGATGACCTTTTTTTTTTTGCTTGTCAAAAAAATTTGGTTAGCCACTCCTAAAATTTAGGTTGATAATCTTTTTTGGGGGGCGCTTGTCCAATGTTTTACCTGTGTCCATCCCAAATTTTCAGGTGGACACCCCCTAAATTTTTTGGCTTCCGCCGCCAATGATCATTATTAGTATTATTTTTATTACCAGCAGAAGCTGTTACTAAAAAATGACATCCCCTCCAATACAAATCCTATTATCTAGAGGTTACTCGCACGCGACCAACAAACTTAATCCCCTGCATCCTTAAACCATTTGCTAAAGGCAGCAATTGCTCAGATAAAATAAAAATTAGCCTATGCTTGATCCGGGCGCCTATTCTTAATGAAATACATGCTTTTGGCCAAAACACACGCATGTATCATCGATCGTTATTACTATCATTGCATAATATCGTGTTATCTTGTAATGGCAACACCGTGTTTGTTACCAAAATGAATAATTTTCATTTTCGGAAATACGAACCTTATTCAGTTTTCGGATTAACGAACCTTATTTCGTTTTCGGATTAACGAACCTTATTTCGTTTTCGGATTAACGAACCTTCGGAATCACGAACCTTATTTCGTTTTCGGATTAACGAACCTTCGGAATTACGACCCTTATTTCGTTTTCGGATTAACGAACCTTCGGAATTACGAACCTCATTTCGTTTTCGGATTAACGAACCTTCGGAATTACGAACCTTATTTCGTTTTCGGATTAAGGAACCTTCGGAATTACGAACCTTATTTCGTTTTCGGATTAACGAACCTTCGGAATTACGAACCTTATTTCGTTTTCGGATTGACGAACCTTCGGAATTACGAACCTTATTTCGTTTTCGGATTGACGAACCTTCGGAATTACGAACCTTCGGAAATACGAACCTTCGGAATAACCGAACCTTCGGAATTACGAAGCTTCGGAATTACGAATGTATGCGACATAGCCCAGACCTCAGTGTAAAGGCCTATTCTGCATTGTTTAGATTACCAGAATACAACCTATCCCTTTCAAACTACTTATATTATTCAAAGTGCTTTCACTACTACAAGTACTCCATGTAGATGATTAGAACATTAATAAAGGGGGGGGGGGATAAGTGTGCCCTTTGGAAAAATATTTTAATCTTGTGTGAAACCTATGGACCTAAATATCTATACTCCAATTAATCTTTTTTTTCAACAGATGTGTAGTTTAAGCAACATATGTATTGACACATTTATTTAAATTCATTCAATTTTCTAAATCTGTAATTGCAATGAAGTAACTGCTCGTTATGAACCTGCATGGCCTTCATATTTCTTCTTGATCTGCTCTGGTGATACTCAAACAGCCTGTGAAACCTGCATAGTAAGCAAAAAGAGAAAGGAACAAAATGAGCTGCTGATATAAATTATTCTTACTCATCTAGTCCAGTTTATTTAGAAGTTTTAAACTTTTTATGAGCCCCTACACTTCCATGCAATATTATTTAGAAAATGCACATGTAGTAACCTATGTTGCTAGATAAAACTCATAGATCACTATTATAGATCATTATTCATATAATTTTTTTTTATAAGTGTGAAAACCCATACAAATATATATCGAAAGATTAATCTCAATATTTTGTATTTTATTTCTGTCTTCAGAGTAACTGAGTTTTAAAGTGATTTTATGTATGATTAATATAGCTAAGAGACATGGACAATAAGTATTCATTGATGATCTCATCATTGAGCTTTACTTTATGGGATAACATGATTCAGAAAAAATAGTTTTTTTTATATTTTTATGAAAACAAGCATACCTGGCAAGCTATTAGATCAGAATCCTATTACTCATCAGATTGTACCTCTTGGTGATGTGCAAATGGTATTTGACTTTGTACTTCTGACTAGGCTGGGACTGCTAAGAACTGGATCCCATTGGATCTGCAATTCAACATACATACAATACTTTACAGTTAGAAATTTCAAAAGTGATAAACAAAATTCCTCTCTTAAAACAATTTTTTCAGAGTTTCCAGCTTTCACAATTCCCAACTAGAAAAAAAGCAGGTCTTGACCAAAAACTAATTGGTTCAAGCATACGTGGCCTACTTTAGTGAGGTCTTTTGTCAATCTTCATATATATATATATATATATATATATATATATATATATATATATATATATATATATATATACACCAAGCCAGCTTTGACACTGAGATGTAGGATAATTATCATTTGTGTGATAATATGGCTCTCGCTCATTCATCAGTGCGAGACAATCATTAAACTTTTTGCACTAGTCTATAAACATGTGTGATTTGAATCTCTATGTTAAGTGAGTTCCTCTTTAAGTTTGATTTTTATTTTAAAAAAGGGTTAGCTCACTTGCTGGCAGGATTAAAGGACCCTTTGCCTTTCACCACAAATAACATCAAGTGGGGACAATAAAGATAGATCAATTGGATCAGCCGCTCTCTCTGCTTAGCCTTATACTTAAACAATTCAAAATAGGGCACTATAAATTTTCTTAACCCTTCAAAAAAACAATTGAGCAGTTTGAACCCTGACAAAATAGTGTTGCCCCCTAAAAAAAAGAAAATCATTAAACTCCGTTGCTAGGCTAATAATATTTTAGTCCAACGGTCCAGCCAGGAACTAAAATAAAGTTAACTTTAATCTTTGTAGAAAAAAAGGCAAACCAGACAGATCTAGAATTTTATTTTTTTAAATCTAGATCAATATCTAAGTTAGACCTATCCTAGGGCCTTACTTTTATTTAAAAAAAAAAACCCCATTAACATCTGTCTCAAATCATTCCATGACAAAAGGCATGAGTGACCATGGGCATGGCAAAATCTACCAATATCATTCCAAACAGATTCAGTTCATTTAGATTTAATTTCATTTCATTATAAATGCAGATAATTATATTGAAATAGCGGTGTCGAAAAATCAGTACTAGGCCCATGGCCTATAACTTCAAATTTCAACTCAAGCTTGTTTGACAATTAATTTCCAACACCTAATGACCTAGCCTACATCGGCAATTTCGCAGCCGGCTGGCACCGGCGATATCAAAGTCCGCATCCCGCTCTGGCTATATATTTGGCTAAATTTTGATGCAGCTTTGCCGTTAAACAAGTCCACATCTACCCCTGATATTTGACAATAAGAACTGAAATACAGATTCATAAGGGCGGACATGAAGCATCCCAATTAACCAACTTAGTTCTACGAAAAACTATATTATTTTCTGAGAAAATATGTCAGTCAGATTTATTTGGGATCAGGACAGGAAAAATAAATTGAAATATGGAAATTGTGGTTTGCGTTGTAAACTGCACATAAAGCCATGCATGCGACGCCGAACCCCAGCAAACACATTACAATTTCAACTTAGATCCAAGTAAGGAATTGAACTTAACTTACTTTTATTCCCATGGAATGTCATTAGATTGATATTAATGTTTCCTCCAAGATTTTCTGCTCCATTGAAGTTCACTTAGAAATCATGATTTCGAACATCAGTTCTAAAAACAGATAATTAGACTTGCTATTGTATTTCAAAAAGTTGAATTTCGCAGAATCAAAAAGAACGACACTTCGCACAGATATCGTATATTCGTAGGGAATTGTGGGACGGAAAAAATGTTTAATGCATGAGGACATGAATAAAACATTAGCGTTTTATCCAATCATACAAGTGCATTGTGCGTATTTTGACGTCATTACTCATGAATTAAACATTGACCTTCCAAAATCAACCTTCAAATTGGCCAAATGGCAGCCATGTTTGTTATGTACAAAACCTATGGAAAATCAAAAACGCGCGAAAAGAGTTGCCTCTCGAAGGGAGCTTACGTATACGTAAGATCGTATCTCTGTGACTAGCTCGATGTATAGCGCCAGCTATATTTTCGCAAATGCCAATTAAATTCGGCAATTTGCTTTCGGTATTTGTTGTCCGTGTGACCTGTGACTGTATTGATCATTGGATGAAACAAGAAATCTCGTCTCCGTAAAATTCTGCGTGTTCCTGATTCCTCACACAAACTATCTGCAGCTATCATTCCTTTTCCTTGATTTTCGTGAGATATAAAAGTAAGTACCGGTGTATCATATATTAAGATTTAACTTTAAGTACTCGCTGTTTGTGCTGCAGCGACAGCTGTGCTACCTACGGTACCGGTACGTTACGGAGACCTAACCGCACAGTCGCCAGACCGCTCCCGTGCGTGTGTAAGGAGTACGGTACGTCGTCTTCAGTAACTACAACTACATGTAGGCCTAGGTAGTAGTAGTACAAGCAGCCCAGCGCAATTAAAGCCAGGCAGTGGGGGGGGGGGGGGGTAGACCCTCTGATGCATCGTTGGATTTCAAAAGTTGTTGTTGTTGTTGTTTGTTGAAAATTAATGGCGACCAGTCATATTTGAAATAGGGACAGGGTGTCTGGACGATCAAACGATAGCCTTAGCGATAGCTGCGGGAGCTCTTTGCCCATACCAACGAACGTAGAGGGCAGCAACACACAAGCGTGTTGCTCTAAGGAAGGTCAACTCCGCTCGAATTTTGTGACCACTCTAAAAAATAAGGGGGACTTTTCGGAAATTTGTCGAGTTGATTTTTTTCATTTGTTAATTTCAAATATTTTTTAATGAACAATTATTAGATCGGTTATTCTGGGTAGAAATATTAAAAATATTAATTTTAATTTTAAAGAAATTATTTAGCTTAAATAATCATGATTTTGACATTTTTTCTCATTTTGGAATATTAAGTCTATGACGAGGATCCCTCTTATCTCTTATTTTCCTCTGCTGAATTTCGCTGCACCACTAATAAATGCATAGACAACCACCGTAATAATCGAGGTCATTTTTCTGGCCTGGGTGCGCCGAGTCTGGGCGGTCGCGTAGCTAACTAGTGACGTTGATGATGCGCTGGGGCTTCAGTCGACTCGTCATAGATCTTCTAGCAACATAGACAATGACATCTAATTTGCCTGGTCTGATTTGAAGTGCAATTGCTTCAGGGCTGATGTTTATCAACGATGATTGTTCAAGGTCAGATTTCAAATTTTAAATTGCATTTGACTTTTAAGTCTATAAATCCTAATAGAAGAAGCTGCATCCCCGAAATCCGGGTCTAATTTCAACTTCGAGTCCGAGACTATGGACGGCGAAAAAACCCATGCATCGGATGCATTGCATTGGCTGCGCGCTGCGCTGCAGCTGAGCTGCACAGCCATGCAGGCGCTGCGTCGCGTCGAAGGTCGATAATCATTGAGCAACCAAACTTCCAAAGCCAAATTAAAGCTTGAATAAACGGCCACCTATTCACATTTTCCCTGGTTTTCTTCAATAATTTCTAAGAAAATCAGCCAATTGAGGGAAATTGATTGCAATGTTACATCGTTTGCAGAGTGCCATCATCGACATTCGTTTTGCGTTTAGAAACCTTAGTTATAGATCTAGGCCTAGACTAGAAATGGGGGCTAGATAGATTAGACCATCTTAATTTCTGATTTTGGGTAGAAAGTAGACTTGATAGACAGCATCCATATCTTAATTTGACCATTGATTCTGTGCAATCAATGTTTAAATACTTTTACATAATTTGTTTGCCATATTGCAATTGGTAAATTTTCATGGGCCTGCATGGCCTGGGCTTGGCTGGCAGAACGCGTTTTTTTTTTTTTTGATAAATTTCGAAAGTGAAAGAGCAAAGTGACTGAGCTCGTCGTGATTTTATTTTTATGCATTTTCTGACTGAATTTTAAAGAGTTCATGCCTAACGCTAATGCCTAACGGTAACTTGTCAACCATATAATCTTCTAGTTCTAGATCTAGACTTTACACTGTATGTAGGCATTTAACGGACTAAAAAATCATAACCTCCTAGCGGCTAGCCCATGCAGACTGGCCTTAATTGAACCAAACTTAGCTTGCATGGACCAACCCTCAAATGGTCTAGATTTAGGCGTCCTATACTATAAAGACAATATGGAATTCGTCTGTTTTGAGTTGATTATTATTTTAGTATTTTTTTATTGTTGCATAGACTCATACCAACTCATACCAACAAGACGTGCTAGATCTATATATATTCTAGATCTACTTAGATATCCAGTGTGGAACAACATCTTCAACAAACAGATCGAGACTGGTCAAAGCATTTGTCTACAGTCTAGTTAGACAAATAAAGTTTTCTAGATCTTTAGACTTGGGTCTATCGATCAACTAGACAGGAATAACCATCGTTTCTGGGGATTTATTCAACAATTTCTGACATTTTACTTTAATCTCCATCGGTGAGTGAGCCAGCGCAGTTCAGCAGAGCAACCAAAATACAGAGACTGAAGCTTTTGGTCTATCGATCAACATGATCAAGATCTATGTTAGATGTAGACTTCACTTATTACTGATTGGAATGTATTTCTAAATTTATAAGTTTTGGGGAAAATGGTGAAAAGAAATGATAACATACTACTGATAGATACGTGAATTATTTTTTTAATACCCATTGGCATTGCTGCCTGCTCTAATTAATAAATAAATAAATGAGTCACGGCCTATATGGACTGCAGATAAATGCTGATCGACGCCTAGCAGAACAAGTACGTACCAGTGCTAGACTAGGGGGTAGATGCTAGACTAGGGGGTTGAAATCTAAGCAGACGACGGAGCATAATGTAGCTTAAGCATAGAATGATGATGGGTTCAGCGAAGAGCCCAGAGAAAATAAGGGGGACATATTCAATCCCGAAATGCTTTGCGAGTGGTCACAAAATCGTCTCGGCGCAAATCACCTAATTCAGCCGTCTGGTGAAATCGCTGATAACAACAATCACCGATTTGGTAATTATTTTAGTTTCCTGAAACTTGCATTTGTAAAGTTTTAAATATCAAAGTATGTTTTCATATTTATGTATATCCCTCAACATATTTTTTAATGTTATCTTTGATATCGTTGTAGTCATATTCTTTCATATTCGTTTCTTGATCACTACTAATTTGTTGTTGTATTTGATTGGCATTTGATTTCGTTGTCATGAACAATAAAATATGCGCGCAGCTCAGTTGCATGCGCGTATCGAGTTGACCTTCCTTAGAGCAACACGCTTGTGTGTTGCTGCCCTCTACGTTCGTTGGCCCATACCTAATACACGCATGGCAATGCGCGTCGCGTACTGAAGCCAAAATGGCACACACTTTTAGGTCCCATTTGAAGGCTCAGAAAATTGTGATCTGATCATTTTTTTAAAACAAAAATGATATGGTTCGAAAGGGAATTAAATTTCCTATAATATGCTTCTAAGGACAAGTTTTCTCTTATATTATGAAGTGAAGATAATACGAAATTGCTGCTTACCCTTTCGACAGCACAGCGATCGAGGGTGCTACAAACTTGTCCAGCTGGACATTTCCGGGATCGCTGATTTCGATGGTGCACTCAGTTTTGAGCTGATTACACGAGATCACAATGCAAAATCAATTTGAAAATACCCTTGTGCAGACAAGCGAAATCTAGAGGCGTGGAGTACGCGTCTATTTTCTTGACAACGAAGCCATACGAAGAGAGCGTTAAGCGGCATGCCGTCCACGTGAGCACAAGCGCGCGAGTTTGAAAACACGTGAGTGAATGTGGAGCCCGCATGACTACGACTTGGTGTATGAATGTTTGTGTGTAGAGGTGGAACATGTACGTTGGCTATGATGAGAAATACCACGCGGTTGTGTTGTTGTTGTGTGTGCATTCATTGACGATGTGTGTAAACGTTGAGATTTTATGTTCATATAATTTGTGCATGTTTTGTGTAGAGGATTTCCCTACCCGACTGCTCTGTATTTTTGTCAATTTCGCTCTTTTTATCGAGTGTGTTGTACTTCCAGCATCCACTGGTTCGTACATCGAGTGTGATGTAATCGCGATTCGCGAGGTCTTTGCTACTCGGATCATCAATATTTCGTGATATATTATCCCTTTCTTTGATATTCTGTGGCTGTGCTACTCCGGTTTTCTCCTCCCGCGTTCTTCGTCTACGCACCCGAGTAGCAGCCCGTTACTTAGCCTCAAAGCCCTCATACTTCCGCAAGTCCACATACGGCCGTTCGTGCAACTGCAAGTCAATAAAATAGGTTTGGTCTCAAATTCTGTATAGATTAAGTTTAATCTTGCAAAAAAAAAAGTAATTGCCAGTATACTCCAAGTTACATAATCCATCATACCATGTCGGATTCACGTTCATTCGCAATTTCCTGTTACAACACCAGGCCCCATGAAGATGATCTCTGTCTCCGCTATCGAGATATCAAGCATTTTTTTATTATTATGATGCCGATCAGCAAAGACCTCGCGATGAGTCACGGCAGCACTGTCTGCTAGCGTATGTAAATATATTTCCAAACAATACATATACATACAATACATATCATCACATACATCTTGGTAATTTGAAGAGAAAGGGCGAAAGAAAATGTAATCAGGGGAAGGGTAATGAAAAAACTACGGAGTTCAAAACATTGTCAGGGGCCCGTTGCAGAAATTAAAGTTGCAATCAAACGCAACTCTAAAAATCATGCGCAACTTGATTTTCAACCAATCAACAGCGCGCATTTGGGACTTGCGATTGATTTCTTAGCTTGCATTTAAACGCAACTCTTTCTACAACGGGCCCCAGAAGTAGGGCCATATTGTAATCATTTGGGAATTTACGAGGAAGATGTGCAGGCCGTGTTGTGTGGGGTATATGATAGGGAAAAGATTGGATGGGAGAACCTCACAAACGGTGCTGTCATAGAATTATTTTCATGGGGAAGAAAGAGAGATATGACGACTGGACAATTCAAGGTTCTATTAGAAGGTTTTTTTGATGTAGATACGACGCTAATCTCAAATCAGAATTTGTACAAAAAGATAAGAAGTTTGTGTGATAATGTAAGAAACAAGAAAAGAGTAAACAAGAATGAAGGTATAATGGATGATGTGTTTGTGTTCGCTAGAAAAGAAATGAAAAAGAAACAGAAAACAAATATCAGAATAGAATTCAGAAAGAGTACCGATTCAAGGGTGTGCCGTCAGTGTAGACGGAACTGTGTTAGACCTCGTCAGAGAAGTGGATTTAAAGTAGATGCGTCATATATGAAGAAAGTTGTTTTAAGGTTGAAGAAAAAAATTGAAAAACTTGAAGAAAAAATAGATGCATGCAGCGTGAGGTTTGTAAAGGCATGTGCCAAAAATAGGAATACAAAGAAGCGGAATGATAGGATGTTGAATGCGATGAAAGCCTGCAAACCATTTAATAAATGACCAATGGATAAATAAATGAGTATCAGACGAAACATAATGAAGACCAAGTGAGAATAAACCGTTCATTATACCCCTATTTTCCATAAGAGGGCGAATGAATGAATGTTTATATCATCTAACCCCTATAGGGATACCATGACTCCGCCCCTACAAGTTGGTATTTCTGATAGATAAGAAAGGAACCATGATGTATCCAGCCTTCTCTCTTTCATATATCCCATTCTGAGCTTGACTTGTCATCCGAGTCAGAGACTGCCGTGCAGGCGTAGCATACACCCTGCGAGAGGAAGAAAATATAAGACTCACCTAGATAAAATATGTCATTAATTAAAAAAAAGTTGAATAATGATTCACCTCGTCTGAAAGTGGGTTCACCCACTCTGGTGCCATTTCCATAAAGATTTTGGTACACTGTAAAAACTGTGGTGTTAAAACTGACACCAATTGGTGTTAATAGAGGACCACACCCTGAGGTGTTAAAATTGCACCCTGAAGATTGAACATAACACCAAAGAGTGTAAATGTAACAAACAAAGGTGTTGTAAAACACCTATAGGTGTAAAACTAGCACCACCAATTTAACACCGGTGTAAAATAACTGGTGTTGTCCTCTATGTACAACGGTTAACACCACAGTTTTTGCTGTGTAATTCTTACCAATATGATAACACCATGGTAATATGACTTGGCAACCAATCACAATGAATGGTTTCCATGGTTGTTACAGTAAGGGTAAAGTTGCCACAATTGTGAGTCTTTATGAAATGGACCCCTCCTTAGGCAGAATGATGACATGGATGACGAACAGTACCAAACGATCAATCCATGATAATTTAGAAATGATTTATACGCGCAAAAAATAAAAGCGTACTTAATACCATGGAGCTAATTTCAAATACCTACATTTTTTATATATAGAATGCTTTAAACTCTTGCTAATTTAATTCTATAGAACAAAAAATACTTTAAGAAAGATATATATGGGCAATTCCATGGAAAATGTTCACTTTAGAGAAAAAATGAAGTTTCAGATTTCACTCAAGCAGTCAAATTTTCTTAAGAAGTAATCTATAAAGTCTCAATTTCCAATAGAAAAATCGCAATATTGATAAAATTTTGTAGTTTTTTCCATCATCAAAAAAATAGAATAGTATATTGCAAAATGTAAAAAATGTGGCTATTTTTGAACAATTCATCTTTTCTGTCTCTACTAAAAGCAAACAAGGTCCCAGAGGTCTCTTTTAACTTTTGAATAGTTGATTAATGTTTAAATCAACAGAAAATAATTGTTAAATTTTATGCCATTCATCAATTTTACAGAAATCTGTCTTCAGATTTGTGTGATTTCTTTACCATTATCAGTGTCATGTCCGTTACGTTTTTCACTTGAAGTTTTCACAGCTTACAGGAAATTTGTCTAAAGGTACTGCAGATTCAGATTCTATGTTAGAATTAAACCCCCTTCCATGTGTAGCAATCATTTTCCCTTACCATTTCTCATTTTCATAAAAATGGCGTAACGGACATGACAATTCGCGTAACGGACATGACGCCTTATATATGGCAAATGACAGCATTTTCAAAAACAAAATATTAGGCTCAGTGTCACAGACTGAGGTTAGTCTTAATTGTTTGAGGATAGCTGAATGTAATATTTCCTAGAATCTGCATGTCATTCAAGCTATTCTTAGAAGTTGGTGAATGATGAAAGTTCAGCTCTTGTTCTGGTAGATTTTTCTGAGAATTAACGGTATGTTACAAAATATTAGGATAAGATGCAGCTAGATCTAGCAACATACTCAGATCACAATCTGCATCATTCGTGTTCGAACAAACATTTGATTATCTTAGGTTCTTGCACTGACAGTTTGGAGCATGATAAAACTCCAACTTGTGAATTAATGATCATTGATGATATTACTTCAAAGTATCTGACTTACACCAACCTCTACATGTACTTCTTCAGTGATGGCATGGGATCACATTTAAAAGCAAGTTTGTATTCAGATATCTTTGTTTCATGATGTACATGTAGCTCTATGAATCCATGAATCTACAGTGGCACTTCTTTGCAGTATCACAAAGCAAAGGGGCCGTGGAAAGAATGTGGCACGATCAATAAATTATGTCATACATGTAGTATTTTGGTCAGCCATAATAACGATTTGAATGATGTATCTTCAATTGTACACAAGCAGCGCGGACAATACAACGAAATTACATGTAGATACAGCCACGTTTGTCAGCAAGCAAGATTGTAAGATTTAGAACATCCAAGATTTGATGAAAGGATGATTATACTCAGGATGATAGTTATTTTGAATGAAAAAAAATCTCAGAAGCTATTTACAAGCATTCCGATTACCTTTCAACTCATACATAATCGACAATGAAAGACCGCTTTCCAGGTACTGCTATTAAATTTTAATACCATTTTTTGTAATCTTAAAACTGACATTAATACTAGTACATATTCTTTATCAAACAATACATTCCATAATATGTTCTTCTTGGATTTATACAGGTCTGGTAAATTTTATTTTCTTCTCACAAAAAATGAGATTTGGTCTTCTCAGTGTTTCGTAGTGGTACGATAAACGTATTCAATATAAAATTATCACTTAGGCTATAGCTATTAATTTAATGATACCTGCTAATAATATCTACATATTTTTATTAGAGTGTCAGTAAAGGTACTTTGCTGTTACATAATTACATTCATTATTGATATTTCTTCCATTTTCAAACTTGCTGATGAAGTTCACTTCGTAAGGGTGTCATGTCCGTTACGCTAGTATATTATCAAATATTAGGGCATGAATAAAAAATAATCTTTTCTATCAACTTTTTTTCCTTTAATTAGGTGTGGCGGATAATAGTAACTGGAAAATACTCATTAACTGTTGTTAACCGGTGTAAAATAAATTTTTCTAAATATTTTTTTGTTTTATAAATATTGTACAAAAAGACCCCCTCTCAAATTGCAAAATAATAGGAGATATTACAGATTACCAGTTATGATATGTGTCTCTAACCTCTAGCCTTAACATGTAAACAATTAAACTTGTACCATATCTTGTAATAAAATAATTATATTCGCTTACAAAAAGTGGACAAAACTGTCATGTCCGTTACGCTTCGTGTGTCATGTCCGTTACGCTACATTTTGAGCTAGGAATACAGAATGCACTGCAAAACTGTTGTTAAACACTATTTTGTGGATAGAGCATGGTCTTAAGGTTAAATTAACACCAATGTCGGGTGCATGCAATCTAAGAATTCACAGGAATTTTGATAAGCAATAGGAGGTAAAAATGCTTCGTCCATTTCGTGTCATGTCCGTTACGCTCACAAAGAGTGCAATTTCTCCGCAACTGTTCAATGAAACGATTTGAAATTTTATGTGTATGTAACTGATACTTAAATGTGTCTGATAAGCTTAGTAACAATTATCAAAAGACTGCTAATTCTACTGTATAAACATTTGAATTACCAAAATTTGTCTGAACGTCATGTCCGTTACGCTGGAATTGACCATATCTGAAAGGTAATTCGTTTCGACATTTGGCTATATACCTGAACATCGTCATAACACTGTCGACAATACATAAAAGTACATCTTCTGTTCTTGCAGTGCCTGGCTCCCTTACTCTCCACCTCAGCACATATAAGACATCTTTTCTTTCCTAATCCAAGTCGAAACAACCAGCCACACATTCGAGGGTAGCTGTGACGCAGCTCAGCTAGGATGCCAATTTCCTTCTGTAGAAATATTCAGATGTCGTGAATTTAAAAGAAATTGGAACCGATCTGATATTTCACATTCATGTTTAGTGTTATTATAAAAAAATTAAAGAACACCGCTGATAATGAGCTTACTTGTGCTGATTTGCATTTCATAATTACAAGTCACATCCAAAGACCGGCAGAAATGAATAGTTTAAATCCGTTTTTGTTAATCCCGTATTAGTAAAAGGCGATATGTTTTGCATAAAGCATAGATACCTTAATTGGGCTGGGAATTTGTACAGATACATGTATATGCCATGGGAGTTGAAATCGTGGTTAGGCCTATTTCACCGTTTAAACATGGTAAGAGTGCTCATTGAATCAAGTTTTTCATGTAAGCTTGGCTGAAATTGATGGTAAATTTACTATTTAAATTAATCAATTTTGAAAGTTTTATTGAACGGGGCCTTTATAACGTAACATGATCGTGACCAGCTATTCATTGATTACATCCGATTTAAATAAGAATGAAGACAATGCATATTCATTATATTCACAGCAAACAGTCATTATCACTTCTAATGCCACTTTCACACACAGGCGAAACCGACTCAAGGCCGCAACCAAAGCTTTTATGTTTTTGCCAAGTATATAATAAGTCGATTTCGATATTTAACTGCCACGTAACTCACCAAGAGGTTTTGTTCTTTAACCATACGACGCACTTTTCTGCGAGCATGTCGAAGAAATCCCGCTCTTTTCTTGAGATTCTCGTTGTATAGAAACAGCACTCGCTTCTTCTCCCTCTGTGAAAAACAGATCGACTGAGAAAATCACCTTTTCAAATAAGTACATTTTCCCCTCTAATTATTAGGGGCAGCAACATAGCGGCAGGGAGAAATTGCCCCTGTGATTTTTTTCAGTATAGAGGGGGAATAAAAAAAAGAGTAAGGAAAGGGAAGAAAAGAGAAAGAAGATTAAAGTAATATAGGTCTGGGTCCGCAGGTCGTATTGCTTCATTTTACAATATACCCTGGAATACAGTGGCGGATCCAGGGGGGGGGGGGCACGTCCGGCCCTTGCCCCCCCCCCCTTTGAGAGCCATAATCCAAATTTGTAATGTAAATATGCCGTTTACTCCAAGTGTGCCCCCCCCCTTGAAAGTGAGTACCTTCTTTTTTTTTGCTTGTCAAATTTTCATCGGGAAAATGTGTCCCCCCCCCCTTTGGAAAATCCTGGATCCACCCCTGCTGGAATATTAATCATATCACTTATCATATTAATTATATTTTTTTAGACACTGCTGCTGATTAGTAACTGATAGTGTTTTAAATGTTGTTAATATCTGTTCCTGATAGGTAATTTGTCATTATTATATCAGACAATGATAAAAACAAAAACAGACCCTCCCCCACCCACACACACACACAATCATTTATTACCTTTGGATAAAAGAAAGCACATATCACCCTTCTGATTCTCAAGCCATATGCTTCAAAGTAGAGGAGGGCTAATACTGATATCCATAGACCCATTATGAGGATATTGGTACTTCTCTTCACTTTATTTGGTACGGGCAAACAATCTAGGGAGAATTCAAAAAGAAGAATTGCGGCACCTTATAATATCAGCGACATCATACTCACTGATACCAGTAAGAACTTAATGATTAACTCGGGCACTTTTGAAAGGGTCTTCGATTTCATTCAGAATTGTGACCAACAAGAAAAGGAATGGTTTATATACCAAGCGGGAAGGTACAATATACTTGATTACGATAAAACAAAAGAAGATAAACGAACATTATTTTCATATAATTACTTCCACAATTTGTACATAGAGCCATAATCAAGTATCGTTGCTTATGATCGTTGTGATATACAGACAAAATTATATTTCAAAAATATTTGTTAAGCCCCAGAAATATAGGACTACTTACGTTTATTGGAGGACACTCTCGCTATTCGATGCTCACTGCTGAACGTCAAAAACACCTTGCGAAACACACTAGCCACGGCGCCGTCTCCGTGGATTGCAAAGCGGATCACGTGATGACCTTGGAAAACCAATCAGAAGTGGCTTTTGTTAGCTAGAACAGCATGCGTGCAATCCGTCAATACAAAAACTTAACGTTCCGAAGAAGAGAAGGAAAGGAATATACTTTGATTGGGGAGGGGGAGAGGGTACCCACTTTGCACACACAACACCCATCCCACCTTTCGGTACCTACACAACAAAACTTACCTGCACACCCCACCCCCAGAATTGAATTCATTGATCATTACTCTCCCGATTACTCTATCTATATACTTGGAGAGTATTTTGACATCGTTCAAGCCATGCACTCACCATTGAATTTAAAATCCACCTGACTATGACGTTGAATAAGATCGAGAGCGGAGTAGAAGATGTAATCAATGGCGATGATGAAGATGGTGACGAGGATTTGAGGGAGTAAGCGAAGGATACTCTTCAGCTGAATGACGTCATCATCATCGATGAAGTTTCGAACGCATGGGAGATGAAAATGAAACAAAGGGAATAAAAAATTGCATTATGAACAACGCGTAATGTAAACTGAAAATAGTTTGTACTTACTAATATGAACATTGTGGTGTAATGATGAAGAATCACTATCACAATTTAAGTTTTGTGTTTGTAAAGTGTTTCTATTTTTTATCGCTCTTTTTGGTATTTTTGTCTTTCATTTTTTAAACAAATCCTATTATGCTTTGTCCCACTCGAAAAATATGCCTGACCTATATTGGTTGACAATATCCCAAATCGGTTTCTTCCATGCAGTTTGGACATGTTACTTTCAAATCTTATACTCGTTTTTAAAAGAACATGATTAACATGCAGATCATACATGTTTAAACATGTATGAATAAAATTACTAATGCTTTTATTAAAAAAATATAACTTAACAAATATGAAATAACAAATTTTTTTTATTAGATTTTTTTTCATTTTGTCTTCAGAATGTCAGACGGACTGAAGTTATGTTGACCACATGATTATTTTTTTATTTCATTGTCTGATCATCATAAATACAAACTTAGATATGAATCTAAATTCATACAAATTTTCCTTTCTCTGCCTTCTGCAGTTTACATTTGAATGGTTCGACTAATTCCTTCTGTTCTGATTTCTTCAACGGCAATAACGATTTCCGACCCTGCCGTAAAACAGAGAACACTTGGGAAATTATTCGTCGGCAATACATATTGTGTATAGTTTTTTATTACAACTAGTAAAATATTTGGAAAGTAAAATTATATCAAAATAAATTATTTTGCAAGTCAGTGAGGTGCGCTGTTGATTCGAATTTTTAGAGTCACTGACATGGTCCCAGACATTACTGCTGATATGCTGATTTTGTTATTCTTTCTTTTAAATCTCTGACATGGAACTGTTTCATATTTCTTTTTCGTAAATCCTTTACCACACATTATTGTACATGAACAATCATGCACATGCACGATCTTCAACAGTCTGGTAGGAATTGGATAGTCCATAGACGAAAATAATAGTATAGTTCATAAAGTGGCGTATTTATGAGTGAAAGGTAAAAGTTTGTTTAATGCATTAAAAAAAAAACTGAAAAATTTCAGTATTTAATCAACAATATTACAGCATGCTACACACGAAACGAATCAGCATTATAACCCTTTTATTGTACTATTTTGATACTTATTATCATGATCATGACATCAATCCAACATTTTGGTAGTATAGTCTTTCTAATATCTTTTGTTTGGGATATATATTTTCATAACATTAAAGTCAACATTTTAATAAGATGTAAAACATCTCCTTATCAACTTTAAGTTGTCTCCTCAACTTACCTCTCTTCGTCGTCTTCTATCTTTTCATAAAGTATGACGTCATATAAACATTGTCGAAGCGAATTTCTTGTAGATATCGGTTGTTGTATTCAAATGCACTATAAAATAAGGAAGAAAGAAAACGTCATATAAACATTGTCGAAGCAAATTTCTCGTAGATATCGGTTGTTGTATTCAAATGCACTAAAATAAGGAAGAAAGATGACTTCATATAAACATTGTCGAAGCGAATTTCTCGTAGATATCGGTTGTTGTATTCAAATGCACTTCAAGTCCAGGAGCAAAATCTCATAGGGACCCTATTTAAGGAGTTTGTACAACCCACACCACAGAAAAGGTTTAACACCATAGGGGGTAGTATGGACCCTCTAGATTACTGCTAGGTAGGTAGCAGTTTCAAATCACTTTTTTGTACATTCGAATTTAAAAATCATAACCTTTAAGGGTAAGGTGAAATGTAAGTTGCCATATCTCCGCTTGTATATGCCACGAATACGTCAATCATGTATCAAGATGTTGCTGGGTGACAGCTCTAACGTTGAAGTAACATTAAAAGTGAAATTCAGATATTGAACCTTCAAAACAGGAATAGACTCGTGGCCAATATCCACTTCCATCTCAAGTAGATATGAAAAAACTTATATGATAAAGTGATTTTGTGTTGTTAAACATGAGACGCTCTGTTTAACTGAAGTGGGACTAAATATGCGTTATTCTTAAAAAATGAAGATTTTGACAATATTCTTAAACATTTCAGATATTTTTTAACTACCATATATGGGCTACTTTTCACAATATTGTGGTGTCCTTAGTTTGAGATCAAACGCTGCATGAAGCAATTAGCATTTCTTGTTCACTGGGGATGTAATCATATTCCATTTTCTTTCTTCAAACTCATTATTTTTCTAATTTCTTTAAATTGTAAATTCTTTATAGGGTTCATTGCCGGAAGGCCATTTTTGGAAAATTTGCCATTTTTAAGTCCCTATTGAGGCAGATAGCATAATATTGTTATTGTTGTATATCGTTATATCGATGTGTGTATTATTGTATTGTATTTTATTGTATTTTTGTCTATAGGCGTATCCCGCCACAAGCCTCGGCTTTTAGGGTATACGCCTTCTTCTTTAAACCAAACATGTACATATTATATTCTTCATAACAATTTGATTTTTGTATGAATTAATGTTTGTAAAAAATGTTTTTGAAATGAAAGAAAATAAATTTTATTTGAATTGAATTGAATTGTAAATGAAAATTGATTAAAATGTCAATTGGAATAAAATAGATGTATAATTGAATTGAAATGAAGTTAGATAGTTCAACAACACCCTGCGACATTTCTTCAATTACTTTATTCATTTCAAATGTATGGGAATACTGAGTATAGTAATATTCATTTGAGAATTGAACTTGATCATCAGAATTTTCAATGTAAATTATCACGAAATAGAGATTTTCATTTCGAAATGTGTATCTTATCACTGGGCCTGTTATCCAGTATCATTTTGATACTTGCTGTTTAGGTGGTGGAGATCATCATTCTTATAGGGGGGGGGGGTTGATATAAACAAAGACTATGAGGAAATATTTACATTTTATGATGTTCAGTAATGAGTACTGCTGTAAGAGTTGGGGGTTTGGGGCCGTTGAACCCTAAACAAATTTCAAGATAAAAAATGAAGCTGGAAGAAATAAAAGGAAAGGAAAAGGAGGAAATATTATATTTTCTGGGTATGTCATAATCTGTCAACGACATATTGGTGTATTGAAAACGTAATTTTTGACTCAATCGCTTCGGTCGCACACAGTTCCTTAGACATTTTGCCCCATACTCTATGTCTGGCCCCACCATTTTAATTTTTGAGAGCCGGTTCCTACGCCAGTGGTAAGGACTTTGGTTTGGGTCAGATTATATCGCCAGTAAAAAGTAATTCAAATTGATTTAAGCAGCGTTGGATCCCAAACTAACGGCACTACAAGATTGTAAATAGTAGCCCGCAGGCTAGTTTAACATATCTGAAAATGTTTCAAAGTCTTCATTTTGTTATGAAGAACGCATATTCAATCCAAGTATAGTTTTATAGAGCGCCACATATTTAAACACAAATATCAATTTATCATTTCAATTTTTTTCATATCTACTTGAGATGAAAATGGACACTTGCCATGAGCGTATTCCTATTTTGAAGGTTCGATATCTCAATTTCACTTTTGAATATTGCTGTAACGTTAGAGCTGTCACCCAGCGAGCTAGACCCACCTAATGATTTTGTCAAACATTATTAATGTTGATAAGAAAAAAATCATTGATTGATCTACCTCTTGAAGACCAAGATGAATGTGACAGAGAGTACGGCTCTGGTGATACCAATGATGAGATCAAACCAAAGCTTCTTCCTTGCGATCTCGTGGTTGACAGCGGCTTGGAGCTCTTGAACAGACA
Organism: Lytechinus variegatus; assembly: GCF_018143015.1. Taxonomy (NCBI): domain Eukaryota; kingdom Metazoa; phylum Echinodermata; class Echinoidea; order Temnopleuroida; family Toxopneustidae; genus Lytechinus; species Lytechinus variegatus. The sequence continues at coordinate 50,402,236 of NC_054742.1, forward strand.
CTCTTTCAACCAGTGACAGCAACTGGGTCACCTGTAATAAAGGATATTTAATACTATGTATAAGAAGTACGTCATACGAACTAATTGCAGAGAATAGACATGAAGGAGATACTCAAATCGAGTTTCGATGGTTAGTAAATCAGTTAGACAAAATGTTTTTAAGGAAAATGCTAGAAAGAAACTAGGCGCGACTTGAAAATGACACAATAAGGTATTCCATTTATTTCATAGGTCTATTTAAAATCTATAAGGATCATGAATTTGACAAGCGTAATTCAAGCTCCGGATGATTTAGGTTGTGGGATTAAATTTAGATAAGGCTGATCACATCATCCAAATAAAAAAAACACAATAATGTTAAAGTAATTTTGAAAATACAAATGGTAGAGTTACACGAATCGATTCGTGGCTCATTATGATTCATATTACCTGCCATTTTAGGTCGGCCTTGAAATTGTTGGCAAAATTTTCAAGGCCCTTTTGGTTTCATAGTAGGTATCCATCAAGCCGTTTGTATCCACCGGTGCTTTATCACACATAAAATCAAATACTGAAATAGAAAAGAAAATATATTAATCATATTTAATGCGACAGCAATTAAAAGTGAGTGTACAAATTTATCTGTAATTCTATTATAAAATGAATGTAAATGATTTCATTAACATAGTTTTATGCTTATTTTCATTCATTGACATTTCCACCTCTTCAGAAAATTGTATAACTATGACAATATCATAAATCTTTATACAGAATTGTAATCATTTGTAATTTCATGATGAGAGTTTATTTAAGAATTAACAAATTATCATGCCTATACCTTGAAATATACGACATAAGAATGTCATCTTGAGAGGCAAGCAGAGTAAGTGTTTCACCCCTGGAACCTTCAATGCTTTGTAGCAATCCTTCTCCTTATCACGAAATACATCCCGGCACTTGTCCACACTCTTGGAAAATATATCTGAAAAGATTTGAAGACGTTACAAAATATGAAATGTGGGACTTTTACATAAAACCTATACATTGCGCTTGTAACTTTGCAATCAATAGAGACCTTTATTTTCATTAATTGTTTGAAGCACTGTCGTTGCAATTACCATGGATTACGGCCATTAAAAGTTCATTTCTATTGCTTTAAATGACTTTGGCGACTGTAGACATTCAGCCAAAAGACCCGTTCTAGTTTAATGTACCAAGTACTTCGGTTCGTATAAAATTCCAGTTAAACTAGATGCATGAATATATTTTCACCACTGGCGTATCTAGGGGTGCATGGGGGGGGGGGGGCACGTGACTCGGCCGGCGTTTGTCCTAGATATGCCACTGTGTTCTTCATGATACCAGTGTACCTTCACATCTAAATTCCATCTTTTTGCCATAGTCCTCTTGTTCCTTTTCTTTCCGGCCCTCCACCTTCCTTTCGAGTTCATCTTGGAAGCTCCTGAACTTGGCCTTAACCTTATCCGCTAGGGCTTCAATGTCATCTTTTTGCAGCTACAAGTATCATAAAAATAAAAATACCAAATGTTAGGAAATTATTGCCTTTTTTATACCGGTCAAGCCCTTCAAGGCTTTCTTTTGAAGGTTAATCTTGTAAAACACAACAACAAACAAACATAATTGTAAAAAAAATGAATAGAGAGATACAGATAGAGACCGAGAAACAAGGCTGATAATTTGATTTGAGAAATATTCTCAGCAGAAAAAAAAATATTCAGAAAATTGTTTAAAAGAGTGCTACTAGATAATTACATATGATAATAATAATAATAATATGCAACATTTCTATAGCGCTTAATACAAATGTTTCTAAGCGCTGCATACTATTACCCCGTCTTTATAACACGGCTACCCTGATCGGGCGCATCAAGCATTCAAGGAATTCCTTCCTAATGGGTACCCATGTACTACACCTGGATCGAGAGTGGCAAATGTAGATAAACGCCTTGCCAAAGGACGCTAGTGCTGTGGTGGGATTTGAACCCCGGACCTTGTGGTTAACAGTCCGGAGACTTATCCACTGAGCCACAACACCAGCCACATATTTGTATATACTGCCAAAAAACAATTGTTTCTTTATACAGATCTTGTGAAAATTGTGAGGAATGAAAATATTTTCCTTTAAAAAGTGTACATACGTTCGTTAAAGATGACTGCAATTATCTAAATTCGTATAGTAATACTGAATTTGATATGCAAATATTGTAATTCATTAATTTTGTTTTTAAACTGTATATGACATTATTTGCCATATTTAGCATTTCGCTATCATGTTAGCTCCAAGCACCAAATGTTTTTGTTAATATGTGATATTCTGTTTCATACTAGTAGGCCTAAATGTATTTGATTTTGGGATTTGGTAATAGATCCAATTTAAAAAGATAATTCAATTAACACAAGGCGCAGATCTTTTTTTTTGGGGGGGGGAGCTGATACTCTCAATACCAATAGATGGACATTGGCATCAAATCGTTTCGCAGGGATTGCTGCTGATTTAATCAATGGTTGAACATAAAACTAAAAACTCTAATTGATCATCTATTAGAAGACTCGTTATAAAAGGAAGTTGGGTTTAAACGTATAGATTTAAAAAGAAAATCAATCACCAGTGCCAACTTTCTGTAGCCTAATTGGCCTACAAATCGAAATGTGTTTGATTTTTGGGGCCTCATTTAATTGCAACGTTTTACAAGGCAATGGGTTCATGTCTCATTCCGTCCATGAAAATGACCAAATATCAAGTAATTGCTCAATTAAGATTTATTGTTCGAGAGTTTCTTACCTACCTCCAGATTTCTAAAGGCGTTTGTGAATGGTCTGTGAAGCAAGTCAAATATCTCCTTGCTATGGTTGAAACTCAGCGCAGCTGTGCAAGAGATTGAACGGGCAGATTCTTGCCCGTTGTCCAATATGTTTTTTATTGGACCTATAACAATATTATTCAAAAATATATATCATTACTTCTACACTTATATAAGACAATATACAATCATGATTTTTAATTTATATTATGTAATGTATCGACCAATGGATAATAATCTGGATAGAGGTTTTACGGTAAGTTATAACAGGAGGGCCTTGCCTAACAATATGTCATTTAGTCACTGACATAGCAACGCACCTGGCTCATTGCATAACCAATTGAAAATTATTTTGTTTTTCTTTGGAAGCCCTCAGTTATGGCCACCATTATAGCTTACAGTGTTCTGAAAGCGGATTCACCCATAGACGTAGGTCTTCTGTAAATCTTGTATGTTTAGAACAGAGATAACCTCTGTTCTTTTTCGATAAATTTCGATGACGTTGAGATTGATAACTTGTCAGAAATACCACACGATAGGTCTTATTTAATTCAAAATGAAGATTTCGACGGGACGAACTTTTAGATACATAATGTATAGATCACCTTTATTATTCGCATTGAATACCCACATTTACATCGTCGTGATGGCACGGATTTTGTACAGCTAGATTCCCCCTTTAATAATGGTGAATGAACGGCAAATCCATCAGTACATTATAATCTTGAATGTAAATCTGTTGTATTTAATGTTTTAATTACATAATAGAAGCAATATAATAACCAGACGATTAATTACCGGCCATCAAGTAAACGACGGCGAGAGATGTGAGAATGCCTCGCCCGTTCTTGCCGAAGAAGTGTGGTAGGACGAGACACAGCATGCATCGTATCTGTACGGAGACACCGAACCCTAAACCTGCAAGAATGGTGATGGTACCACCGAGGACAGATCTTTCAAACCACGGATAACGAAGCTTATTGATCACAGTGTAATGGAGAGCTGTATAAACATAGAAAGGTAAGATTTCAATTTATTCGATTTTATCCCTTTTTGTTATTCTGTCGAAATATGAATGTTGTAAAACAGCAAAAATATGCAAATGATTTAATATTAGAAATGTAAAAAGTTAGGCCTACAGAATATAATTTTGATTTTATTTTAGTGAGCCCAGTTAGTGAAATATTGACTAGTGGTATGAGGTTGTAATGTATTCTTGTTCCGAGTATATTCCGAACCTCAAACATACTATTTTTCCTTTTTTATTTCAAATTTAATGCAAAATACGATTTGTTAAAAAAAGGGTCGCATGAGCTTTTATTATTTGGTACAAGAACATTGTTGAATAATGGTTAAAGTTAGTTCATTCGAAATTTGATCTACTTTATTTTGAGTTACAGCGGCATAAGAAAATTTCGTTTGTGTGTGTGGGGGGGGGGGGACCATTTTGTATCTTTGTCTAACTTGGTAGAAATACCGGACATCAACTCTTCCCTTTCGTCAAAAGTAAAGTATCATCATTAGTCGAGTACTCCTTTCCCCCTATTTGGGATGGTATTCGTTTTTTTAAAATCATTATCATGGTTTATCATAAAGATTTTACTGTGGGGCCGGCTTTGTCATTGGTAACAGAAATCAGCAACTAACCCAAATCAAGGTTTCCACGTTACTTCAGATTTTCAACCAAATGTTTCACCCACCCAAAGTTATGATACAGTAAATTATTTATTGAACGTGTCCCTGTTTCCCACACCCCCCCCCCTCTTTCTCTCTTTCAAATGAGCTTCCTTCTTCGAATTTTTTCGGTAACCAACGGTTGGTTTTATCTTATCACTCCTTTTTTCTAATTACCTGCACAGTATAGTACAAAACACAGTAAATGTATTGTAAATAACCGTCAAATTAATGACAAAGAACAGCTGCAAAACGTCTATGTCCAAAATTGGTGATCCGGAACATCAGTTTCGTCCTAAGTTTCGGAGCTGACGAAAAATCGCAAATGTGTCGTTTCTTCAGTGTCCAGGAGGAAACTGCTCTTTTGATTCACCAATTTTCGACAAAGACTTCTTGGTTCCTTGACATGAAGGGCATTTAACAATGCATTGTCTATGTTCTTGAATACCTCATGCGTGGAAGCTAAAGCTCCTACTATTTTATTAAACGCATTAGATTAAAGATAGGGTCCTACCTGCTCCAAATCCTGTCCCGACAACGATTCCGAAGATGAATTTAAGAAAGACATATTCATTATGCCTGCTGTAAAGACACCGATAGATACAAGGACAACATCGACGTAGCAATCGACCTGCATAGGTTTGGAAAAGCCATTCACTTTCAACAGAAATTTGAAAGATGTCAGATAGGATTTGATTTTTAATTAATATCAATGAATAGAACATTTAATTTTCTCTAAGATGATACCCTACATGATAGGATTATGGTTCACATGGAGGTGCAGTGCCTTGAAATGTGGGGCAAGGTCAAAATTCAAAAGCTGCAAAATGGCACAATATGTTCTTTTTTCCGTGGTGATGAGTGAGATTCTCAGCGGTTTTGTTTTTACTTTGACCGATAATTCCTCAACAGTTTTAGTAAATATCAATGTGTAATGAATATAAATGAATAGATCATTTAATTTTCTTTAAAATGATAGCCTACATGATATGATTATAACTCACATGGAGGTGAAGTACCTTGAAATGTGGGGCAAGGTCAAAATTCCAAAGTTGCAAAATGACGCAAAATTGACAGTCACTATTCTTTTTTCCGTGGTGATGAGTGAGTTTCTTCAGTAATTTATTTTGTTTTCATGCGCCTTTACATCAATATATGCTTGAAATTACACACCTCTGCACAAGCAAAAACATAACAAACAAACATGCATGGGTATTTCAAACAACGACACCAACCATGTTATCTCACAGAACCGTCACTTCAGAAGCAGGGGCTTGGGTTGAATGCATTTTCATCTCTACTGACACAGACAAAAGAACATGTTCTGTATTGACTCTTCATGACTATTTCTGCTCGTTTTGCAGCTTTTCAATTCAGACCTCATCCAACATTTTTGAATCCTGCTCTTTTCGTGATGGCATTATCATAAGAAGCATGGTATCATCTTATAGAGAATTAAATGATCTTTTGAATGATATCAAATATGCATTGTTTGAAATTGGGAGTAGGAAGAAATTAATGGCCAAACACAGATTTCCAAACTTTTCTTGAGAGGTTTAGTTATGCAGGTGCAGTTTTCTTCCATTAAGAATGGAAGGAGCGATACGATAATTGGAAAAGTTATAGCCTATTTTCAAAAATTACAAAGGGGCATACTACCGGACGGACAGACAAAATAGAAAAAAAAGTCCCGCTACGAGCACACATTTCCGGCCTATATACGGCAATTTCAAGGATTTTAAAAGAAACATTTCAAAACATTTTTTTCATAATGTAGACCTAGGGTAAAATCATATTAAAAAGCAAACACCTTCACAACTATGCGACCAGACATCGGACTCCACATAGAATATTATAGGCTAACATACTATGTTACGTTGAGTAAAAAAAGTTTGATGGAAAAAGCACGATTGCTGAAATTAGCTAGGCCTAGTATTAAAGGATCATACCTGAAAAATGAATCGAAATCATTTTGATGACCCTCTTAAATGACCCTCTTAACACGATAAGCTAATTTTGCAATAGGATTTTTAAAGAAAATAATATCACACTAAATTTTAACCCCTTCTCATTTCATTTTCTCCCTCAAATTTCTAGCCCTTTTGTACAAGGACCTAGATCTAATAAAAACTTTACAAAAGGAACGAGAGAGAGAGGGGGAATAATCCTCATCGAATATACTCACCGGGGGCACAGCGGCGGCATACCATTGCAAGACAATTGCCCATGATACTCTCCTAATTATGCTTTACAAACATGACAAAGAAAAACTCAAAATTTATCATTCAAATCCAAATAGGGTCAATAAAGTCAATTCAGTTTAGAACTGCTATAGTTCCACTTTTGGCGGGAATAATTTGGTAATAAATATCACGTGTATGAAATATTGCGCGGTTTTATTAATATTAATCAATGCGCAAGTTATGAGCGCGCATTTAATCCGCCCGCGCCCAACCAAAATTATATCGAAGGATCTAGGAATTAGAACGTGGATGGGGGATCGGGAGGGGGGGGGGTGGCATGTCTGCGCACCTAAAGAAAAAGAAAGAAAAAAAATTGTCAGTGCTGGCTTCTTTCATGAAACGGTCTCCTGAATTTCTTCGTATTCCACAGAAAATTTCAGTTGATAATGTCCCTCATAATATGAGAAAGTGTTCCAAAAATTTCATTAAAGATTTGGTGGTTGTGTATCTTGATTCACTAGAATTGCGCATACGCGTACGCAGACAAGGGGACTGTGCAGACAGACTTGGGGCCGGGGGGGGGGGGGGGGCGGGGGCCTTATTATTTATTTATCCACAAGTTACTTGGTAATGTTTTTCCCCAATCTTCTTCCATTCTAGTTCCCTTTGTCATTTCTTCATCCGCTCTACGACCCCACCATGCCCTTTCCACTTTCTTCTCTTGCATTTAGTCTGTTCCCATTATATTTCTTCTTCTCGACAGTCCCGCCCGTATTTCTAAGTTCTTATTTTCCCATGCCATTATTTTCTCATTAAGCATTTCCTTAGCCCTTTCTCACATCCCCTATACCTTCATTTCCCGTTTCTTTTTGTCAGTTTTCTTTTCCTTCGTCCTTTCCCATTCCATAAATAGTTTAATAAATTTATTCCCCCTCCCTCCCTCATTTCTTCGTAACCCGGGATGTTTTGTTCTTTTTCACATGTTCTTCTTTCCTTCCCTTTCACTCTTTCCTTCCGGCGTTTTCACTCTTCGTTTTCTTTCACTTCTTCTTTCTTTCTCTTTAAACTTTCTTTCCCCCTTTTCTTCTCCCTTTCCCGTGTTATTTTCCCGCTGAAATCCTCCAGGGGGCAGACCGTCCCCTACTGTTACGCCACCACCACCACCACAATTGGAAATGGATTCTCATAATCAGATTCATCAATATCAGTTATAATTTAAATTTTCAAAATTTAATTCATTTTCTAAGCTTGGGCAAGCATGTTAAAAAATCAAAGCAGGATCATTGCAACTTTAGCTGACAAAGTATAATACTAAGACAACGTTCTAAAAGACTGAGATTGTGGCAACTTTGCCAGTATGGTGTGGCGATCATTGTTACAGGGTTGAGCAGCCGATCAAAAAATAAGTTTCAATGGCAAGTTACCACAAAGTTATCACAATCTTGTCTTTAAACTGGATCCTGTTAAGAGTATGTGTGTTTATTCTGTTAAACGGCAATAACATACCCGATAACGAGTGCTGCATATATTCTATCATAATGGATTGATCAAACTGGGATATAAGATAATTATTAACCTGAATAAGATGGAATGTATTCTATGACATTTTCTGTCATTCTTTTTTTTTAAGAATTAGACAATAAAGAGATTGAACAATTTTCACATTCTTAAGTATGCTTTATATCTATTCCAGCAAACAAGGAAAATGTAAGATATTATGCAATATGCTATTAAAAGCCGGGGTAAGAATAATAGCAGGGCCCGCTGGAAGAACAGTTTTCAGAACTGAAGTGGCTTCCCTGGGTAAATAATACCAATATTATCATTATTATTATTATTACTATCATTATTATTATTGTTATTATTAATATTGTTATTGTTATCATTATTAGTATTATGCTAAATGTTATTATGTGTATATATCTTGATGATAACATATTTCCTTTTAAAAAGGCCTGACAAAGTAAGCCTGTACGTGCATATATCCTTAACATATTGATATTTTTAAAGATCTTTTTATTGGCCCTCCATGATCATTAAATTGTCAACAAAATCAATTCCATATTTATGTTAGTACAAAGAGTTGCATGCAATATAATTACAACATATCAATGCAAATAGCATGAATGCTAATCAATTGAGATCAACGAAAAATGCATACAAGGCATTCAGAGCGGTATAGAAACGGGACAAACAGAGAATGTAGCATATTAAATGAAAATAATTTAGGAAAAGAAAGAGAAGCTTACTAAAAGATCAATAACCTCTCAAAAATTTAACAATTTTCTTATCAAATTTTTCAGTTTTATTGGCAAGTATGCTGGTTTGTTTTTCATTTATATAATTTTTCCTAATCTGTTGCTTATTCACCTTAAAAGAAGGAATAAATTTCTGTATTCGAAATAGATACAATTGTTGTTTATTCCAAATAATTACACAGTTTAAATCATTTCTCTTTTCAATAAAACCAAACAAAACATGTACTAAGGAGACCTTCATTCTACAGCTATATTTTGCCAGTAAGTTAGACGATTCCAAAACAATCTGGTCACGTTACATTTTTAAAAGAAATACACGATATCCTCAACTTCTCTTCCACAAAATGAGCAAATGGTATTTAGAATCATTTTAATTTTTTAACCAGATCCGTATTCATAATTATAAAGTATCACATTGAGAAGCACGTACTGAAAATAACGAACTGTTGTATTGGTTACAGCCCGATAGACCGCGGGTCCGATAGACCGCGGGTCCGTTAGACCGCGGGTCCGATAGTCCGCGGGTCCGTTAGACCGCGGGTCCGATAGACCGCGGGTCCGATAGACCGCGGGCCCGATAGACCGCGGGTCCGATAGTCCGCGGTGTCTGTAAAATTATGATCAGGACAACATAGTGAAATCCATGTCATCAAGAGGTCAAAAGGTCATTGATACAAGTCTATGGGGTTCTATAACAATGACCTACAGGACAAATCGCCCCCTGACATCTACTTCAAGGAAAATATTATCTCCATATTTTTATCGTCGGGGACTGTTACACCCCCCCCCCCCCCGGAAATATGCCCTCTAGACGCCATACGGAGCCTCTAAAATGCCATCGATTTGACGACATGGCGAGATACTTTATCTTGCCATGTCGACTAAATAAGCTTATTATGTCCGCATGGCGAGATACGTTATCCTGCCAAGTCAGTCCACTTATAAAACGTTATATGTCAACATGGCAAGATATTGTATCTTGCCAAGTCGACTTAAATAATACATGTCAACATGGCGGTATATCGGGATTCTTGCCGGGACTTGTACACTTCATATCTCGCCATGTGGACATATCGACTTGACAAGATATATATATCGCTATGTCGAAATAATAAGCTTATTAATTACTTTAATAGGCGGCGGAAGGGGGGGGGGGGGGCTTTCCCCCCTAAATTTGAGGTGGGAGGACGGTCCCCCCTAAATTTTTAGTCTTTTCTACGTCCCCCCCTAAATTGAGGTAGACCACCCTAGAATATTTTTGCCCCCCCCCCTAATTTTGGTTGATAACCTTTTTTTTTTCTTGTCAAAATATTTTGGTGGTCCCTCCTAAAATTTTGGTTGATTTGCTTGTCAATTTTTTACCTGTGTCCATCCCAAAATCTCAGGTGGATCCCCCTAAATGTTTTGCCTTCGGCCGCCAAAGACATGGTAAGATAAAGTACCACGCCATGTCGTCACGTACAGGCATTTTCACAATTATTATTTTCATAATTATCTGGGGTAATTGTCTGGAGAGTAAATTTCCGGGGGGGGGGGGAACAGTCCCCGGCGGTAAAAAATATGGGTTAATATTTTCCTTGAAGTAGTTGTCAGGGGGTGATTGCCCTAATTGGGTTATTGTTATAGAACCCAGGCGCGGATCCGGGATTTCAAGGGAGGGAAGGGGAGCAAATTCGACCTGATGTTTGGCGCCCATGTGTACTTTTCGAAAAATGGCGCCCACTCCCTCCCGGCCAGGCTAAATTAAATTATCTTATAATCACATTAAAAAAATAAAGACCACTTTTTAATGTGTTCTTGAAAAAAAATCCATGAATACATAAATACCAAAAGGTAGGGGGACACAGGGGCGGTTCCAGCCTTCGCCAATAGGGAGGGGGGGATGGGCGGAAATTTGTTTCAGCCATATTTTCCCCGATCGGCAGCTCGAAGATAATTTTTGTTTGTTTCTTTTGGGGAAATTTTATGTATCTTTTTTCCTAAAATTTGAACTGATTCTGGGCGATGTTTGTTATCCTGGAAAAGACATGTATGCAACTTAATAATTACTACGAACGCAAAGCGCGAGGGGAAATGAACTGATGAAACAGATACCTGTTAAAGTAGCATTTAACAATCAAATAATGCGAGCGCGAGCTGAATCTTTTTGAAATTTTCACCCAAAGAAAGGAAATTCTAAGCACTTTTTTTAACTCAAGCAGAATAGGTATATGAGTAAAAAAAGCAAGCGCGAAGCGCGAGCGGAAAATTTCTAGATTTAGTCCTATAATATTTACTGAACGAGACACTCTATTCATGATTTATAAATCCTAAAAAATATGAGTATTAATAATGCGAGCGCAAAGCGCGAGCAAAAAAAATATACGTTTTAAACTGGTACCTGTTAAGGACTGCTTGCTCTTAGCCATGAAGGCGTCACATATTTCAACAATCAAAAAATGCGAGCGCGAAGCGCGAGCTGAACATTTTTTAAAAGAAAGAATGGAAAATTTCAATCAGTTTTTGTAATCGTGAACAGGATAGCTATGTAATTTAACGATTGATGCGAGCGCGAAGCGCGAGGAGAAAAAAAAATCGAGATTTAGACCTAAAAGTGGGCCACTCTGATCATGTTTTGTAAATCATCAAAAGGATGAGTAATATGGCGTCTTCCTACATTAATAATGCGAGCACAAAGCGCGAGCAGAATTTTTTGATATTGTGATCTGAAACTAGATAATGATTAAAATTAGAGAACAAGTTGGGTATCTGAATAAACATGCGCGAGCGTGTTTCATATTTAGACCTAGAATCTAGGCATTCTAAATACAACTTTAATCATGAAAATCATGAAACTTTGATAGTCCGATCTGAAAAAAAGAGTCAATTTCAGCTTTATAATTCTAGCACTTTGTAGAAAAATTGTAAGGTGGATATGGATCGCACTTAAAAAAGAGCTGATATTATTATTATTTTGAGTTTTGACATAGGACCGGGACATCCTTACGACATGCCATCATATGAAAATGATGACTGTCTTCCTATTCATCTTGATAAGCGCGAGATGAAACAAAGGGACAATTTAATTATTAAATTGATATTTATTAATGCCTAATGAGGTTGCGAAATCTGATGATATCATGGCATAAAACTGGACATTTCACTTTTGTGATTATGAATAGGATGCATCAGTTTATATATTTTTAACCATTAATGCGAGCGCGAGTCGCGAGCTATAATTTTTGATAAACTGTCATGAAAAGGGGATTTTAAGTACTTTGTTGTATAAACAATATTGAAATATTTATATAACTCGCCAATCAAAGTGCGAGCGTGCAGCGCTCCAGCTGATGCGCCTTAACAATCAGACCAGAAAAGGGATATTTTGAAAACTTTATGGATTACACGAAAATATAGGTACCTGATAAATCAAAATTTGCGAGCGCGTAGCGCAAGCAGCAAATGTTAACATTCAAACCATAAAATTGACATTTTTACAGAGCATTTTTTAAAAACGAATTTTAAATTACACAAAATAATGAAAGTTCGATTTCCGAGGTGAAATATGTGTTGTTTATTGACTTCCAAACTTGATATTCGAACTCCATATTGAACAAGATATTTAAATCACCTAATAGGCAATGTGAGCGCGAAGCGCGAGCGAAAGTTTTATATAGTTGCACGAAAGATTCTTTTTATTTTCCAAGTCTTCCCCTCATCTTATTTTATGCCTTCGTCGTCCTTCTCTTCCTATTCTCCTCTCTTTTTACTCCTTTTTCCTTCTTCTTTTCCTTTTTTTCCCCTTTTTTTGCTCCGCCAAGAGGGGGGAGGGGAGCTCGGCCCCCTGGATCCGCCTATGGGGACAAGGGGCGGGAAAAAAAAGGTTATCATCGCTTAAGTAAGGTCATCTCGTCCCAGAATACATGCTTTATTTCGATTTAGAATGATGTATTTCTATGATTATCAAAGACCAAAATAGTAGGGGGACATTTGATATTGTGTCCCCCCCCCTACTATTTTGAGTAGGTGGGACACGTCCCCCCTGGGATTTCCGCCCATGATGTAATATCAATGGGAGCGCGAAACACAAGTGATTTTTTTGGGGGGGGGGTTCAATTTGGTTTAACTTCTCACCAGAGTAGGCCCTACTAGAATATTGTGAACGGGAGCTGTAGTTTCTGTACTGTTGTTTTAGTATACCCTTCAATATTATCAATGATAACCTCTAGGAAATATGCAATCTCGACTAATTATCCTCATCAGTGGCGTATTTATTCAGCATGGGTGCAGGGGGGGGGGGGGCGAGGGCACCAAGATATAAAAATAAATGAAATGGGGGGTAGACGTTAAAGAAAATCTGAGATTTTATTCTTGAAAACACATTGAGGTATCTCACAAGGCCTAAATAAATAATAAGAACGCGAAGCGCGATCTGATTTTTTTAAAAAGAATTTTCCTGTATTTTATCTTGAAAGCCTAAGTCAGGGGCGGACCCAGCTTCCGCCAATAGGGGGAGGGGCCATTTTTTTCACCCATATTTTCCCCGATCCGGCAGCTCAAAGTAGATTTGTCCAAGTGCCGTAATGAGCCAACAATTTCAAGGGGGCTCAATATGGCGTATCACATAAAATTAATAAGAAGTTGGCAGTGAGCGAAGCGAGCAAGCAAATATGTTGACACTTTTATTACAAAAATACAAGGTTGTGATAGATTTTGACATAATATTTGGAAAATAATATATTTCATCCTAATCCCTTTCCTTTTCTCTCTATTTTTTCTTAGCCTTGATTCTCTCTTTTTTGTTGGGGGGGGGGGGCAAAGGCTCGGTGTAAAAATGGCAGAGGTAATAATGGCAGAGGTAATAATGGCAGAGGTAAAAATGGCAGAGGTAATAATGGCAGAGGTAAAAATGGCAAAGGTAAAAATGGCAGAGGTAAAAATGGCAAAGGTAAAAATGGCAGAGGTAAAAATGGCAGAGGTAAAAATGGCAGAGGTAAAAATGGCAAAGGTAAAAATGGCAGAGGTAAAAATGGCAGAGGTGAAAATGGCAGAGGTAATAATGGCAGAGGTAAAAATGGCAGAGGTAAAAATGGCAGAGGTAATAATGGCAGAGGTAAAAATGGCAGAGGTAAAAATGGCAAAGGTTAAAAATGGCAGAGGGCATAATGGCAGAGGTCATAATGGTATAGGTAAAAAGGGTCTTAAACCCCCATGCAAAAAAAAATCAAAAAGTCCCCGCATGTAAGCCCTACATAGATTAACAAAGAAAGGTTCTAAGAAAATAATGGAAAGGGTGACATTTTTAAAATCATAGATAGATCGTCTGCACCAAATAATATTTTGGCTGGAATATTTTATTTTTTCTGGACTCTCATGGACGGCCTTCTCATGTCAAATCGCTGTATTAAAATTCAAATTTGAAGCACACCCTTGATCGCAATTGTACTTGATTCATTACAGGGGAAGTTAAACCTTAGTTAAAAGCACGGGCGTCGATCCATTTTTCAGATTGGGGGGGCAAAATCATGAATCAATTTTCCAAAGGCGCTCGATCACACAAAACAAAAAAAATCACACACACACACACATATGCCTATATTATGTGTACATATATATATATATATATGTATGTATATATATACACACACACACACATATATCTCACCAGCAGATTAATGCGAGCGCGAAGCGCGAGCTGAAATTTTGATATTTCGATATGAAAAAAGTTGACTTTAATGGACGTTTTTCCCAGGACCAAAATCCAATTGAAACCAGTTGGATTTCCAACTGGTTTCAATTGGTTTCAACTGGTTTCAATTGGTTTTAACTGGAATTTAACAATTTCCAGTTGAAACCAGTTGGGCAACTGGAAATCCTAACTGGAACCAGTTGGGCAACTGGAAATCCTAACTGGAACCAGTTGGGTAAATGGAAATGACTTCCAACTGGAAATGATTTCTAACTGGAACCAGTTGGGTAACTGGAAATCCTAACTGGAACCAGTTGGGCAACTGGAAATCCTAACTGGAACCAGTTGGGTAACTGGAAATGACTTCCAACTGGAAATGATTTCTAACTGGAACCAGTTGGGTAACTGGAAATCCTAACTGGAACCAGTTGGGTAACTGGAAATGACTTCCAACTGGAAATGATTTCTAACTGGAACCAGTTGGGTAACTGGAAATCCTAACTGGAACCAGTTGGGCAACTGGAAATCCTAACTGGAACCAGTTGGGTAACTGGAAATGACTTCCAACTGGAAATCATTTCTAACTGGAACCAGTTGGGTAACTGGAAATCCTAACTGGATCCAGTTGGGTAACTGGAAATGAATTCCAATTGGTTTCTAATTGGAAATTTTCCAGTTACCTAACTGGATCCAATTGAAACCAGTTAATTTGCATATTTTCTGCCAGTGTGCACAGATTAATGTTTTATGAGATTCATCATAATTTACAATGTATCTATTCAATATTTTTCAATTTGAAGTTCCACACTTTTTTCAGATAAGTGTTTCCAATACTTAGCAGTGAAAACCATGTTCATAAATGTTATAGATTATAATTAAAACAGATTCAAAGATAATTAATACACCACTAACTGTTACCAAATTACATCAAATAAAAATACATATATTTGAAGAACTCCAATATGAATATATACATATGAAAGTCTGTATTTTATCAATGCCCTTTACATTGGTATTAATAGACAAATAACACTGCTTCTGTGTTGGCATGAGCAATAGTTAGTGCAAATGCTAATTAATTTGTAACTAATTAAGTTCAATCCAACTGGAAGTTCCAATTGGATCCAGTTGGAAACCAATTGGTTTCAACTGGTTCCAGTTGAAAACCAGTTGTCTCCAATTGGTTTCAACTGGAACCAATTGAAACCAGTTGCCTCCAATTGGATTCAACTGGTTTTAATAGGGAAACTGGAACAACTGGAACCAATTGAAAACCAATTGAAACCAATAGCCAACTGGTTCCAGTTGCCTAATTGGTTTTAACTGGAACCTGTTGGCAACTGGTTTTCAATTGGAACCAGTTGTTCCAATTTCCCTATTGAAACCAGTTGGCCAACTGGTTTCAATTGGTTTTGCTCTAATTGGTTTCAACTGGATTTTGGTCCTGGGTAATAAAGAACAAGATATATATCCAACAAAAGATTATTGCAAATCGAAGTGGGAGTTCTTTTGAGGTTTAGAACTGAAAACGGGACCATATTCACCTATTTAATCATGGAAAGTATGGGTTTTTGTTTCAGCTCGCGCTTCGCGAGCTGAAATTTTTTGATATTCCAATCTGAAAAGTGGACATTTTGAGCACGATTTTAGACGAAGAATGAGTTGTGTATCTCAATCTCGCTTGCTGATTTCTGTGTAACATTACAATCTTATTTTATTATTAGCACATGAGGAATTATTGGGGGGGCAAAACGATATGTTTGCCCCCCCAATATTTTCATTGGTGGGGCGATCGCCCCCCTGCCCCCCCATAATCGACGCCTCTGGTTAAAAGTCATTGTAAAATAGCAGAAAAAATAAAATGATATTGGTGAGGGTTTTAGCAAAGATATAAAAAGCTATACTTTTATATTTTAGTGATTACGTCATTTGCGAGCAGCTTTCCCATATTTGGTGTATAAAAAATATTAATGAAATATAATTTTCTAGAAAAAAAACAATTTTTTATCTTCAGTATGTATCAAGAGACAAATCATTTCACTGACGCTCCTGAAATATTTTTTAAAGCAATTACGAACCATTTTGTAGTGCATAAAATGTCATGGGGCAGCTTCCCATATATGACGTCAAACCCTTTGGGAACCTGGCATCCACTTGGACTAGCTGCATTGAGGTATTGCTCTAAAGACTAAACAATAATTGTATAATTTACATTTAACATATCACATTAATCAGGGGCAGATCCAGGATTTTCCAAGGGGGGGGGGGGCATTTTCCTGAAAAAGCACGCGAAAAAGTTTTCCGCCTACTAACTTGTCCATAAAAATAATTAGCAAGCAGAAAAGGGTCTCGCTTTAAAAAGGGGGCACACTTGTTTTAGCATATTTTTGCTAAGATTTCAATTGTACCTCTCAAGGGGGGCACGGGCCTGCTGTGCCCCATGGATCCGCCAGTGACATCAATATCTATTCATCATGATCCATCATGATGTGGAAATAAAAAATACTTTTATTACAGATTTTTCGGTTATTTTTTTTTATCCAGGTTAAATTATGAAAGTAGCTCAAAATAGACCAGAACTTGTTCGTTTCAGAGGGTTAGTGGCTGCACACATTGGAGTTTACATTTTAAAAAAAATCGTTGGGAACGGTTTGTATGTAAGGCGTTGTTCCGCTTACGAGCTTAAGATCCTTTCATCATGCAGTCACTAATTGAAATCATTTTGGCAAGAAAATGCTTGAGTTTAGTCATATAAACGACAGAGTATAGATCTTAAATGACGAAAAACAACATAATATTTAATCTGTTTTTATAGCCTATTTCGTCGACAAGAGTCGATCCGGTCATGGATGATAATCATTATGATGTAGCCTATCTTTATCATTTTTACCTCTGCCATTATTACCTCTGCCATTTTTCCCTCTGCCATTTTTACCTCTGCCGTTTTTACCTCTGCCATTTTTACCTCTGCCATTATTACCTATGCCATTTTTACCTCTGCCATTTTTACCTTTGCCATTCTTACCTCTGCCATTATTACCTCTGCCATTCTTACCTCTGCCATTATTACCTCTGCCATTATTACCTCTGCCATTTTTACCTGGCACCGTCTCACCGGGGCAAACGCTCATGTCCTAACAGTCATTTCCTAGATTTTATATAAGCAACATAAATGTGTTATAATCTCATAAGCCATATGCAAGCTAAAACTTAAATTTCATGTATATTGTCCTGAAAATTTAACATTCTGGGCAATGTTTGAAAACCTGAACAGGACGCGTATGTAACTAGATAATTACCATGAGCGCGATTCGCGAGCAGAAATGTTGAATATTATGGACTGGTCGAAAAGTTAGTCATCAAGACGATACATATTTCAACGATTACACTGAAAATTTTTGATATTCCAACCTAAAAAGATGAGATTTCAAATCCCCCAATGGGACATTCGAAATTTATTTCCATCTCTCCTTTTCTTATCTTTCTTCCCATCTTTCTCTCTTTTTAATATTATTCTCTTCCTATTTTTTTTCTTCTTTTCCTTTCTTTTCTTTTCTTTCTTTTCCCTCTTCCTCTTTTTTCTCTTTCCCCCATTACTTATCCCTCTTTCATTTTCTTTCCTTTCCCCTTTTTTCTCTTTTAATTTTTTTCCTTCTCTCCCTCCCCCTTCCAATCTCTCTCTCTTTTTATTCTCTTCTTTTCCCCTCTTCCTCTATCTCTCTTTTTTCTTATCTTTCTTCCCATCTTCCTCTCTATTTAAATATTCTTCTCTTCCTTCCTCTTTTTTTCTTCTTCTTTTTCCTCCTTTTCCTTTCTCCTAGCTTTCTTTTCTTCTCTTCCTTTTCCCTCCTCTCTTTTTTTCTCTTCTTTCCCCCTGTTCTTCTCCCTTTTTCTTTGTCTTTCCTTTCCCCCTCTTACTCTCTTTTCTATCTTCTTTTTCCATCTTCCTTCTCTCTTTTTACTCTCCTTTTCCCCTCTCCCCCTCTTTTTTTGAGCGGGGGGGGGGGTGAGGCAGTTTCCCCTCGCCCCCCCCATGGATCCGCACCTGATAAAACCCCATGGTCTCGTATTATTTGACCTTTGGACCTCTCGATGACATTTGATATATCTGATCATAATTTTACACGCACTGCGGACTATCGGACCCGCGGTCTATCGGACCCGCGGTCTAACGGACCCGCGGTCTATCGGACCCGCGGACTATCGGACCCGCGGTCTATCGGACCCGCGGACTATCGGACCCGCGGTCTATCGGACCCGCGGTCTATCGGGATGTCCCCGTTGTATTCGTTGTATACACCGGAACATAAATAATACTGCATAATCATCTAATGATACACCATTAGCATGCTACATACGAGAAAGAATAATGAAATGATCATTCTTTTCTTTTAACATGACTCGATGTATTATGTCTGCAACATAGGCGGCGGAAGCGGGGGGACGTGTCCCACCCCCTAAATTTAAGGTGCGGGACGATCCCTCTCATTTTTTTGTTGATAACCTTTTTTTTTATTAAAGCATATGCAGGGCACTTTATATTTGCATTTGATAATTTGACAAAGTGCATATTAATGGATACAATGAATATCTTTTTCCGTTTTTCTCTTCGCAAAATATGTCCATGATCATCTAATAAATCGTTCAAATGACTCAAGAATAATCATTCACATTTAAGATTTAAATGTGGACGACGCCACCGTCGCCGCCGTTGGAAAAGCGGCGCCTATAGTCTCGCTCTGCTATGCAGACGAGACAACCTGATACCTGCTGGTGTAAAAATGCAATTTTAAGTTGCCTTTAAAGGATGGTGCAGAATTTTAGTCTCTCAGTCCCTATGGTAGTGGATTCAACAGGCCTGGTCCGGCCTGAGCAAAGGATCGATCGCCCCAGGATTTTTGTTGCTTTGTTGTTTTCTATGAAATCATTTATTATCTGTAGGTTTCATCTGCATGTTGCTCCTACAGAGACAAAGAATTAATGAAATTTTCGATATGACACTGAAATTCAAGTTTCAAATATCAATATCTTCCGTGCTCAAGCTATACTGGAATGGGTAAAAAAAATAAATTTAGGTGGGCCATTCCCCGACATCTCGGCATTCTCTGGTCACAGACGAAACCCATTACTTATAAAAGGCAAAATCAAACTAGTCTGTTATTTCATTTTGTGATATATATATATATTTTTGTGTATGTTCAATATTCAAAAACATATTATTTTGATTGGTTAGATAATTGATACAAAAGTGAGAAATAATCTTGATCATAAGCATATATTTTTTCCAATACGAAAATAATTTTCGAATCGTAATTTTGTTTGAGGTCGTTGGAGCAACAAATTAAGAAGTCACAGGAAGGTCGAATCTGGCGGGGTAGGCATAGCTGTTGTACACTTTATCCCCGTAAACGATCACGCTGAACTTGACATCCTCGTCTACGTGGCGGAGTGTATGATAACCATGATCGATTTCTACCCTGAACACTGTGTAGCCAGCATGTCTTCCGACTTCATCAGTACTTGAAGGGAGAGCTTCCAAGTTGATGCCGTCAATCTCGAGACCTTGATCATTGTCGGTTTCAATGGTTACACTGATGTAATCATGAGCCTCGGTACTCTGCTGATCAACCACAAAGAAGGAGACTTCTCCGGATGTCCACTGCTCTACAGCTGGCACGATTGTCATGGATGAATCGCCGACATCGTCTGTGTAGACGCTTTTCTGATACATCAAGACCAGTATCGGATTGTCGGCATGAATAGCGATTGGGTCAGTGTTTAAACCGATGTCCAAGTCGAAGAAGCCAGAGCTGGATGGAGAAAAGGATCGCGTGGAAAGGAATCCAGATCGGACCTGCACGTTGGCACCACTGCGAGTTACAATGATGCGGATAAAAGTTCCACTTGTTCGACCTCTAAAGCTCGAGAAAACCACCGTCTTTCCCCACCGCTCAACGGGTGGCAGTTGTTCCACAAGGTAATTGCAGAATTCTACATCTACCGAAATCCTTGCGCAGCTATCACCAGACACGACTGACACAGGTTGAGTAGTGGATACGAAGGACCCCGTCAAATCCGCCAAACTCTGGAACTGGACGGTTTGATGGCTTGTCAAATCTAGCTCTAGTGGATTGTTGCTGTTGTACACGTCTCCTTTGTACTCCACATCCTGAGAGAAGTGGATAGTAGCGTGGGTTGTACCAGCATCACCGGTGGTCAGTGTGAATTCAGAGTGATAGTCGCCTGTTGCCAGAGGAGGGTAACTAGCTATAACATATTCAGTGCCCAGACCGGTGTTTGAAATTGCTGTAAACTCCTCAATACTAATCCCATCCACAGACCTACCATGCACAGCTATTCTATCACTTGCTACAATAGTCACCGTACTAGATTGAACCCCTTGGCCGACCGAGAGTGGTATCCCTTCGATGCTCAGAACATGTTCTTCAGAAGAGTCCATCGTAAATATAGAATGGAACATGTCACCAACAGTCACTTCCACTGACACCGTTGATGATGATGTCGTCGTAAAAATGAGGAAGTTGTTTGTGTTAGAAGATTGCATAGCGTTTGCCGGGAAAGCGAATGAAAAGTCTGTGCCACTCGAACTTTGAACTACATCGGGATCTGATATTTTAAAAGAATAAGAAATAAAACACAATATAAACTAGAATTTAATTCGTCATGCGGACGAATTAGGTGGTCTGTCATGATTTGTTCAGTGTCGGCTGATGTATGAAATAAATCATTTAGATATCATTGATAATCTTGATCGTAGACATCCTAAGAATAAGTTTTGACCATTGCTTAATGTGATTATTGATGTGGTGATGACAATCGTCAGACATACATTTTCAAACAGATACATACAAGATAGATGATTATATATATAGATGGATGGAGTGGTGAATAGAGCGATGGATGGATCAAGTGATCGATTGAGAGATAAATGATAGGTGGTTATATAAATAAAACTTAGATAGACAGACAGACAGACATATAGATAGATAAATAGATAGATAGATAGATAGAGACAAATAGATTGATATAGATAGCCAGATAGACATACATATAGAAAGATAGATAGAGACAGGCAGATAGATTGATGGATATATAGAACGATAGATAGATATACATATCTAAACAGATAAATATGTTATATTAGACAGAGAGAGAGATAGATAGACAGATACATATACAGAGTAGGTAGATAGACAGATAGACATATATATGGATAGATAGATTTATAACAGATAGCGGATGGACGGATATGATTAGATAGATATAATACGAAAAAAAGTCATTATAATCTGTTTTATTTTGCAATATTTTAGCTATCAATTATTACAATTGTTATAATTGATCGTGCGCAAGATAGTAAAAAAACAAAAACAAACAAAATCATGTCCACCCGCGGACTCGAACCCCTGCCCGCATGATTGAATGAGATGCAAGTCTTACGCCTAACCGATTGAGCTAGCATATTTCCCATAGACTTTACACGTAAGCAAATTTGAGAATTACAATTCCAATTTTGCAAGCGAAATACGGGCATGATCCCGGCATCTGATCAAAAAATAGAGGGCACATTCCGAAAGCTCAGAATCTCAGCTACAACATACTAAAAGCTCAGGGAAACCCGACAAGAAAAAGTGGAGATATGGCTCACGAAATAGAGGAATGTCGAATCTAGTTTTCAGAAAAAGTCATGTCCCATAGAGATTACACGCAAAATGAGGAAAAATGACATGCCTCTTTTCATCGCTGTTTTACGCAATGATGCGTTTCTCAAAACGAATATTCATGTGAACTGAGGAGAAATAATACATTCTAAACTAAAACATATCAAAATTTGGGAGAAAAACGATCTATATTCGAGAAAGTTAGAACCAAATTTGCATAAATTTGATGACGTCATTTTTGAAAAAATGAAATTTTTAGTTTAGGCGCCATTTTGATGACGTCATGATATAATTTAGGGACATTGATAACATGAAATCAAATCTAAAACTCATACTCTATCGATATATGAAAAAAAAATTGGGGGTCAACGGACTATTTAAAGAGCTACAGTGAATTTTCAATAGGCATGTTTTTGCCCATATATGGCCTATAGTGAGAGCTCGCGCGCACACGTGCTGCAAACTTTAATGGGTGTTAATTTCTATATTAATGGTTGTAGAAGGTTGATCAAGGTATCAAATTGCTCAGGATTTTATTAGCAATGCAATGATATTAAAAGAAACGGTGTTTCTGCGTTGCGTTAAGGTGTAACGCGCGGAAACGCGCGCGCATACGTGCGCGCGCGCAAATTTTTGAAATGCTTAAAATGACCTGAACCGTACCCAAAATTTTTTTTAGGTCATTTGGACGATTTTTTACCTTTGACGCGCGCGTACGCGCGCGTCATGACCTTTACATGACTTTTGATGACATTGACAGTTGACCCTTGACATGAAGTTAATGTCATGTAAATATTGTTAATTTTTGATAATTGATAGTGAAGATATGATCAAATGAAGAATTTTACAAAATGGCGCGTAGATGACGTCATCATTACCATATGACCTTGAAAAGCTTAGTTTGCCGTCTCTATGATAGATCCTATATATGACGAAAAAATCAGCAAAATTGATTCAGCCAATTTCGAGAAAAATTGGCGACAAACATAGGTGCCAAAAATAAAGAAAGAAACTAGAATTTAATTCGTCATGCGGACGAATTAGGTGGTCTGTCATGATTTGTCATTCAGTGTCGGCTAATGTATGAAATGAATCATTTAGATATGATTGATAATCTTGATCGTAGACATCCAAAGAATAAATTTTGACCATTGCCAAATGTGATTATTAATGTGGTGATGACAATCGTCAGACATACATATTCAAACAGATATATAGAAGATAGATCATGATTATATATATAGATGGATGGCGCGATGGATGGATCAAGTGAGGGATAGAGAGATAAATGATAGGTGGTTATATTAATAAAACATAGATAGACAGACATATAGATAGATAGATAGATAAACAGATAGATAGGTAGGTAAAGAGACAGATAGATTGATATAGAAAGATAGACATATTCAAATAGATATATATAAGAGAAATAGATAGATAGATAGATAGCCAGACAGACAAACATATAGAACGATAGATAGACAGGCAGATAGATGGATGGATATATAGAAAGATAGATAAATATATATATCTAAACCGATAGGTATATTATATTAGACAGAGAGAGAGATAGATAGACAGATACATATACAAAGTAGGTAGATAGACATATTGACATATATATGGATAGATAGATAGACAGACAGATGGATAGATAGATAGATATAAATATAGATAGATTTATAACAGATAGCGGATGGACGGATATGATTAGATAGATATATTACGAAAAAAAGTAATTATAACCTGTTTTATTTTGCAATATTTAAGCTATTAATTATTAGAATTGTTATAATTGATCGTGCGCAAGATAGTAAAAAAAAAAAATCATTATCACCCGCGGACTTGAACCCCTGCCCGCATGATTGAATGAGATGCAAGTCTGACGCCTAACCGATTGAGCTAGCATATTTCCTATAGACTTTACACGTATGCAAATTTGAGAATTACAAATCCAATTTTGCAAGCGATAAACGGGCATGATCTCGGCATCAAATCGAAAAATGAAGGCACAGGTGTGAAAGCTAAGAATCTCAGCTACAGCATACTAAAAGCTCAGGGAACACTGACAAGAAACAATGGAGATATGGCTCACGAAATAGAGGAATGTCGAATCTAGTTTTGAGAAAAAGTCATGTCCCATAAAGATTACACGCAAAACACATGTGATATGAAAAAAAACAATTATAATCTGTTTTATCTTGCTAAATTTAAACTTTTATACCTTTAAATTATCATAAAGGATCTTGTACGAGATGGTAAAAAGAAAAAAAAATGGAAAAAAAAATCATCTTGTTTACCCCAGGATTCGAACCTGCGCCCCCGAGAAAGCAAGTCAAATGCGTTATCCATTGAGCCAGGATATTCCACATAGAGATTACACGTAAGCAAATTTGAGAATTACAATTCCAATTTTGCAAGCGAAATACGGGCATGATCCCAGCATCTGATCAAAAAATGGAGGGCATATTTTCGAAAGCTTAGAATCTCGGCTACAACATACTAAAAGCTCAGGGAAAACTGACAAGAAACAATGGAGATATAGCTCACGAAATAGAGGAATGTCGAATCTAGTTTTGAGAAAAGGTCATGTCCCATAGAGATTACACGCAAAACAGATCGACTTTGTAGAGGGTGCTTTCATACGATTACGATCGCAGAAATACCTCTCTGATTTGTATCTTAAATTTCATATTTTCGGAAATCTTATCTTGAAAACGTATTTGTCAACACCACGATGGAGGTACCAGCAGGATCTTCAGTGGACATTGAAAATCACTCGAAGGGTGATGGAAGAGATAGAGATGGATCTAGGAAGGAGATAGATACTACCTATGCTGAGAAAGCAACGGCCGATAACCCAAGCCGGCGAGATGCCGGTTCGAAACCCGTATTCATGCGTCAAGCAGATATACCTAATGCGGAACTGAACCAGCCCACAGGAGAGGAGATCTATCTTGCCATTTCTAAGTCGATTGCTCCTGAAAAACATGGGTATACAAAAGGTGGGTGGATTATGGAGAATTTACTTGAAAGAGAGAGAGAACAGATTACCCTTACTAGCTCAAGGTTTGAGAATGAGGGGTGTAAACATACCCATCTTCGACACAAACCCCTTTTTAAAGGAGAGGAGTGAAAATCTACTGAGAATTACAGTAAAGGATATACCATTATCAGTGAGTGACGAAGTGATAGCACAGGAGTTAGAGGAGATGAAATGTAAAGTGAAAGGGAAGATAACGAGGCAAAGATTACGTGTAAATGGTCAGCTTACATCATGTCTAAATGGCGACAGGGTTGTATACGTGGAGAAGCTAAATAAGCCGCTTGATCGCCATACCAGGCTCGCCTCTTTCAAGGCGAGAATTTTCCATGATGGGCAAGCGCAATCAAAGGGAGCGTCCGTAGCAACGTGTTCGAGGTGCCTGGATACTGGTCACCACGCCTCAACTTGCGTCAAGCCATTCGTATGCAAACGATGTAAACGACCTGGCCACAAAAGCTTCGAATGTGATGAGTCACGTGATCAAACCGATCTTGTTGGCGCCGTTGGTGAAGATATTCCAGGATTGGGGGAACGCCCATTTGCTACCAATGAGAAAGATCGTACGTCAAGTGATCGTGCCAATACAATCAAGGTCAATGCCGTTGTCCATAGAAGTCCGTTGAAGCATACAGATAAAACACTCGGACCACGCGTGAAGAGCGTTCTACACAACGCAGCTTGCCAGATCTTTGGTTGAGAAGCAGTCATGCTGCTAATGCTAGTCAAAGCTCGGAAGCTGAGAACAGCGACAATACTGATGGCTATGAAACCACTGATTACCGATCAGAAAATGTAGTGAGTGACAAAGAGAAGAAACGCAAAGGCAGACAAGAAAGAAAGAGGAGAAGAAAGGGGTCAAATAAGAAATAAATAACGTTAACACACACAAAAAAGAAGAAGTTTGAAACCGGTACTTACGCGGACAAATGTATCACACTCCTTTCACTTAATGTGCGGGGAATAAGGAACAGTAGAAAAAGAAACATGTTATTTCAGTGGCTCAGAAATCAAAATGCAGATATCTTGTTTTTACAGGAAACCTTTTTAACACAGGATATGGAAGAAAGAATTAAGTTAGAATGGAAGGGACTGTCATTTCATTCATACGGTAGTAATCATGGAAAAGGTGTTTCGATACTGTGTAAAGAAAAACTAGACTTTTGTATTGATTCTAGTGCTATAGACAGCAATGGACGTATAATACTGCTTAATATGAACATTGGTGATAAGAAAATATGCATGGTAAATGTATATGTTCCGGCAGAAAAGAAAGAAAAGATAAAGTTTTTGCATCGTCTGAGCAACTGGGTTCAGTGCCGTACGGACATGAAGTCGTATGCCTTAGTGTTTGGAGGTGATTTCAATTGTGTAAACAAGGCTGAGCTGGATACCTTAAGAGCAAAGTCTATTTATAAAAAGCTACCTGAATATAATCAGTTGATTAAAAATTACAAATTAGTCGACATTTGGAGAAAATTACATCCAGAAAGTAGACAATTTACGTACAGAAATACATTTCTTAAAATGGCCTCTAGAATAGACTTTTGGCTTGTAGCAGATTGTTTATGCAATTACGTCAGGCAGGCATGCATAAAACCAGTAGCTTTATGCCCCGATCATTGTGCAGTTACATTTACACTGATTTGTGAAAATGGCAATCGAGGCAGAGGGTTTTGGAAGTTGAATAATTCCCTTTTAATGAATGAAGAATATAAATTACTAATTAGAAATATAATACGCAGAATGAAAGAAGAGATGAAAGGCGAAAAGGATGTGTCATATGTTTGGGATTTATGTAAAATCAAGATAAAAGAAAACTCCCTTCGTTTTGCCAAACGATTAAAAAGAAAAGAGAATAATAATATAAGAACTTTAGAAAAGAAATATGAAGAGTTGATTAAGTGCACTGAAAACGATAACAATAAAAAAGATATAGTAGAATTGAGAAGGAAAATAGAACAATTTTACTCGAAACAATGTGCCGGTGCACAAATCAGGTCAAGAGTGCAGTATTATGAAGAAGGAGAGACAAATATGAAATATTTTGTTGAAAAAGAAAGACAGAATGCAGTTAAAAAGACTATTACGTCTTTGAAGATAGGAAGGAAAAATGAGCATAGCATGAGTAAAATTTTGAACTATGTACATAAATTCTACTCAAAATTATATACTTCGTTAAATAAGAACAAATATGAGGTTAGAGAGTACGTTCAAGACATAGATGGACCACAATTGAAAAGTGAAGAAGCGAATACATGTGAAGGTAAAATATCAAAGTTAGAAATAACACAGGCACTGAAAAATATGAAACGAAATAAAACACCGGGCGGAGATGGACTGACGGTAGAATTTTACATCGAATTCTGGGAAGATATACAGGATTTAGTTTTGTTTAGTTTGAATGCGGGCTTTGAGAAAGGACGTTTATCGTGCACCCAACGGCAGGGTATTATAACATTATTGTATAAAAAGGGAGATAAAGAAGATATCAGAAATTGGAGGCCAATAACGTTACTCAACGTTGACTACAAGTTGGCTGCAATGGTCTTAGCTAATAGATTGCAAAATATATTGACATTACTGATAAATGAAGATCAAGTTGGTTATATAAAAGGTAGAATCGGGTATTGTAATGCAAAAGTGATTCAGGATATTATTGACTACACACAACTTGAACAGGTTGATGGTCGTCTTATATTTGTAGATTTCTACAAAGCATTCGACAGTCTGGAGTGGAATTTTATAGATGAATGTTTAGAAAAATATGGTTTCAAAATAATGTTCAGAAAATGGGTTTCGATTCTATATACACAAATATCGAATTGCGTTCTTTTGAATGGATATTTTACAGAAACATTTTACCCCACTAGAGGGATAAGGGAAGGTTGCCCGTTATCTGCGTTACTTTTTATCTTAGCGGTTGAGTTTGTCAGCAACAAAATCAGAAGTGACAAGGATATAAAGGGAATTTGTGTTGGAGAAAAATCTAAAGAAATAAAGTTATGTCAGCTAGCTGACGACCTGACACTTTTTATGCAAAATAATTATTCGGGAAATAAGGCCATAGAGCATATAATAGATTTTGGAAAAGTTTCAGGTGTTATTTTAAACAAGGAAAAAACACAAGTTATGTGGTTGGGGAAAGATAAACCTTTAGAAATGATAAGTAATATTCCATGGGCTGAGAATTATGTTAAAGCCCTTGGTATAATTTTTACAAGACATGAATCTATGAGCTGCGAACTTAATTGGTCAAAGGACAAAATTAATAAAATAGAAAGATTGCTTAACATTTGCAAACAACGAAATCTTACATATAAAGGTAAGATAATTGTCTTAAAAACATTAATATTGTCTAAATTTGTATACACTGCTCAAATTATTTTTTGTCCTAACGACCTGGTAAAAAAAATTGACAAATTAATGATGAACTTTCTTTGGGGATCCAAAATTCACAAAGTAAAAAGAACTATGGTAATTAATGATTTGTCAAATGGTGGATTAAATATGTTAGATCTTGGTATACAGTTAAACAGTTTTAAGTTAAGATGGCTTTTCAAATATTTCGATGACACTAAATCAAAATGGAAATGGATGTTTGATTATTGGTTTGATAAATTAGGTGGAAGCTTTATTTTAAGAAATTGTAAGTGTGATCCACAATATATCCTGTCATTGAAAACGATTCCAAAGTTTTATCGTGATATATTATATGTCTATTTTACTTTTAAAAAAGAAAAATTGCTTAAGGAAAAGAAAAAAATAATATCAAGTGCAGAGATTTGCAAAGAATTGTTATGGTTTAACAACAATATCAGACATAATGGAAGGATGTTGTTATTTAGGAACTGGATACGGTCAAATATTTTGTTCATAGGTGATCTGGTATCTAAGAATACCGTTCTTACTGTAAATAAATTAAAAGAAAAGTTAGTCAATCTTGATGGACAATGGTTGTCAGAATATGCAGTTTGTATAATGTCAATACCAAAAATGTGGAGAGAACAACTAAAAGAAAATAACCTTGCTTTGTTTAGAAAATTTAAAAATTCAATTTTGAATGATGAATCATGTATGCCATCTGTAAATACATTGCTTAATTGTAACTCTAGAGTAAAACAAATTTATCAAGAGATGTTGCAATTAAATGTTGAAAGATCAAGGGCCGAATTATTTTGGAGAGAAATTTTAGATGAAGAAAATAAGAATTCTTGGTTGTTTACATGGACACTGAAACTCAAAAGTATTCAAGATAATGCCATAGCCCACTTTAATTTCAATTTTATGTATAATTTATTACCTACTCTCTGTAACTTAAAAAAATGGAATTTAAGAAACACTAATATTTGTAGTGAGTGCAATAAGTTGAGTGATTTATTTCATTTGTTTTGGTTGTGTATAGAGGTTGATAAGTTTTGGAAATACGTAGAAGCACTCATAAGAAAATGTTTAATTCAAAATTTTCGTTTGAAGCCTCAGCATATTGTTTACGGTCTAAGAAAAGAAAAAGGAAAAGAAATTAATTTAATTTTGAATTATGCATTATATTCTATTTACAAATGTTACAAAATAATATTAGTTACAATGAAAAAGATGAAGTTTTATGATTTGAAAATTATGTTCATATATGTTGTGAAAAAAAGATATGATATTGAGAAAGGTAAACGAAAGGAAAATTTGTATATGAATATGAGCAAATGGAATCTAATATTGAATAATTTGTAAAATTTTTCTTTGTGTACATATGTATGTGTATATTTTTATCCAAATAAAGAAGACCAGTACTGGTTTAAAAGAAAAAAAAAAAACACGCAAAACACATGTGATATGAAAAAAGCAATTATAATCTGTTTTATCTTGCTAAATTTAAACTTTTATACCTTTAAATTATCATAAAGGATCATGTAAGAAGTGGCAAAAAGAAAAAAAAAGTGAAAAAAAAAATTCATCTTGTTCACCCCAGGACTCGAACCCGCGCCCTTTAGAAAGCAGTCAAAGCCACGATATTCCCTATAGAGAATACACGTAAGCAATTTTGAGAATTACAAGTCCAATTTTGCAAGTGAAATACGGGCATGATCCCGGCATCTGATCAAAAAATGAAGGGCACACTTGCGAAAGCTTAGAATCTCAGCTACAACATACTAAAAGCCTAAAGAAAACTGACAAGAAAAAATGGAGATATGGCTCACGAAATAGAGGAATGTCGAATCTAGTTTTGAGAAAAAGTCATGTCCCATAGAGATTACACGCAAAATGAGGAAAAATGACATGCCTCTTTTCATCGCTGTTTTACGCAATGATGTGTTTCTCAAAACGAATATTCATGTTTACTGAGGAGAAAGAGTACATTCTAAACTACAATATATCGAAATCTGGGCGAAAAATGATGTATATTCGAGAAGTTACAACCAAATTTGCATAAATTTGATGACGTCATTTTTGAAAAAATGAAATTTTTAGTTTAGGCGCCATTTTGATGACGTCATGATCTAATTGAGGGACAACTGTGACATGAAATCAAATCTACAACTCATACTCTATCGATATATATAAAAAAAAATGGGGGTCAACGGACTATTTAAAGAGCTACAGTGAATTTGCAATAGGCATGTTTTTGCCCATATATGGCCTATAGTGAGAGCTCGCGCGCACACGTGCTGCAAACTTTAACGGGTGTTAATTTCGTTATTAATGATCGTAGAAGGTTGATCAAAGTATCAAATTGTTCAGAATTTTATTATCAATGCAATGATGTAAAAAAAACGGTGTTTCTGCGTTGCGTTAAGGCGTTACGCGAGGAAGCGCGCGCGCATCCGTGCGCGCGCGCAAAATTTTGAAATGCTTAAAATGACCTGAAACATACTCTCGTTTGTTCAAAAAGTGATTTTGAGCATTTTTAAATTTTGACGTGCGCGTACGCGCGCGTCGTGACCTTCAGGTGACCTTTGATGACATGACCGGATGACACTTGACTTGAAGTTGATGTGATGTTAATTTGATTGATTTTTGGTAATTAATAATGGAAATATGATTGATAATGTGATTTTACAAAATGGCGCCTAGATGACGTCATCATAACCTGATGACCTTGAAAAGCTTATTTTGACGTGTCCATGACAGATCCTATGTATGACGAAAAAATCAGCAAAATTGATTCAGCCGATTCGGAGAAAAGTTGGCGACAAGAAAATCCGTAAAAATAAAGAAAGAAAGAAACTAGAATTTAATTCGTCATGCGGACGAATTAGGTGGTCTGTCATGATTTTTCATTCAGAGTCGGCTAATGTATAAAATGAATAATTTAGATATGATTGATAATCTTGATTCTAGACATCCTAAGAATAAATTTTGACCATTGCTCAATGTGATTATTAATGTTTCCCATAGACTTTACACGTAAGCAATTTTGAGAATTACAATTCCAATATTGCAAGTGAAAAACGGGCATGATCCCGGCATCTGATCAAAAAGTGGAGGGCACATTACCGAAAGCCCAGAATCTCAGCTATAACATATTAAAAGCTCCGGCAAAACTGACCAGAAGAAATGGAGATATGGCTCACGAAATAGAGGAATGTCGAATCTATTTTTGAGAAAAAGTCATGTCCCATAGAGATTACACACAAAATACATGTGATATGAAAAAAAACAATTATAATCTGTTTTATCTTGCTAAATTTTAACTTTCATACCTTTTAATTATCATAAAGGATCATGTAAGAGGTGGCAAAAAGAAAAAAAAAATGAAAAAAAAAATCATCTTTTCCACCCCAGGAATCGAACCTCCGCCCTCGAGAAAGCAAGTCAAATGCGTTATCCATTGAGCCACGATATTCCCCATAGAGATTACACGTAAGCAATTTTGAAAATTACAATTCCAATTTTGCAAGTGTAATACGGGCATGATCCCGGCATCTGATCAAAAAATGGAGGGCACACTTCCGATAGCCCAGATTCTCAGCTACAACATGTTACAAGCTCAAGGAAAGCTGACAAGAAAAAATGGAGATATGGCTCACGAAATAGAGGAATGTCGAATCTAGTTTTGGGAAAAAGTCATGTCCCATAGAGATTACACGCAAAATGAGGAAAAATGACATGCCTCTTTTCATCGCTGTTTTACGCAATGATGCGTTTCTCAAAACGATTATTCATGGTCATCAGGTCATGTCATCAAAGGTCACCTGGAGGTCACGACGCGCGCGTACGCGCGCGTCAAAATTTCAAAATGCTCAAAATCACTTTTTGACCAAACTAGAGTACGTTTTAGGTCATTTTACGCATTTCAAAATTTTGCGCGCGCTTCCGCGCGTAACGCCTTAACGCGACTCAGAAACACCGTTTTTTACATCTTTGCATTGATAATGAAATTCTGAACAATTTGATACCTTGATCAACCTTCTACGACCATTAATGACGAAATAAACACCCGTTGAAGTTTGCAGCACGTGTGCGCGCGAGCTCTCACTATAGGCCATATATGTGCAAAAACATGCCTATTGAAAATTTACTGTAGCTCTTTAAATAGTCCGTTGACCCACAATTTTTTTTCATATATCGATAGAGTATTAGTTGTAGATTTGATTTCATGTCACCATTGTCCCTGAATTTGATCATGACGTCATCAAAATGGCGCCTAAACTAAAAATTTCATTTTTTCAAAAATGACGTCATCAAATTTATGCAAATTTGGTTGTAACTTCTCGAATATAGATCGGTTTTCGCCCAGATATTGATATGGTGTAGTTTAGAATGTACCCTTTCTCCTTAGTTAACATAAATTTTCGTTTTGAGAAACGCATCATTGCGTAAAACAGCGATGAAAAGAGGCATGTCATTTTTCCTCATTTTGCGTGTAATCTCTATGGGACATGACTTTTTCTGAAAACTAGATTCGACATTCCTCTATTTCGTGAGCCATATCTCCATTTTTTCTTGTCAGTTTTCTTTAGGCTTTTAGTATGTTGTAGCTGAGATTCTTAGCTTTCGCAAGTGTGCCCTTCATTTTTTGATCAGATGCCGGGATCATGCCCGTATTTCACTTGCAAAATTGGACTTGTAATTCTCAAAACTGCTTACGTGTATTCTCTATGGGGAATATCGTGGCTTTGACTGCTTTCTAAAGGGCGCGGGTTCGAGTCCTGGGGTGAACAAGATGATTTTTTTTTCAGTTTTTTTTTTCTTTTTGCCACTTCTTACATGATCCTTTATGATATTTAAAAGGTATAAAAGTTAAAATTTAGCAAGATAAAACAGATTATAATTGCTTTTTTCATATCACATGTTTTTTGCGTGTAATCTCTATGGGACATGACTTTTTCTCAAAACTAGATTCGACATTCCTCTATTTCGTGAGCCATATCTCCATTGTTTCTTGTCAGTTTTCCCTGGGCTTTTAGTATGTTGTAGCCGAGATTCTATGCTTTCGAAAATGTGCTCTTTATTTTTGATCAGATGCCGGGATCATGCTCGTATTTCGCTTGCAAAATTGGAATTCTCAAATTTGCTTACGTGTATTCTCTATGGGGAATATCGTGGCTCAATGGATAACGCATTTGAATCGCTTTCACAGGGGCGCAGGTTCGAGTCCTGGGGTAAACAAGATTTTTTTTTCTTTTTTTTTCTTTTTACCACCTCGTACATGATCCTTCGTGATAATTTAATGGTATAAAATTTTAAATTTCGCAAGATAAAACAGATTATAATTACTTTGTTTCATATCACATGTATTGTCATACATGAAAGAGACCCTTTTAACAGTGCTTTATCATCTCCCGTCTTTCACAAGTATTCCATCCATAATGAATATTCCGTCGTCATCATGAAGATCATATTGATCTGCATGAACATGGTAATAGTGTAGTCCAGTCAATCTAGCCAGAATAGGGGGGGGGTGACCCGCCACTAATTGCAACACTTGATTTTCCATTGCAATGCTTTCCATCAAGGTCCCCTTAACAACATACTAAAAGTCCCAAAAAATCCAAGCAGTGGAAATTTATGAAATTTGCATATTATGCAAATTAGCCATAAAAATTTAGAAAAATAAGGAAAATAGTCCAAAAATTACAAATTAAGTGTCCAAAACAATTTAATTTGAGCGAAAAGTAATAATAAATAACTGTATTCAATGTTTTTACTAAAAAGCGCCAGCGAATCTACCTAATTTGCATATTATGCAAATAAGCATCCTTGTATGGAAAAAATGTCAAGATATTGTGCTTGTTCTCATATAGACTGCTCGAAAGCATTTCATTTATGTAGACATTTTTTTGTTTTTTGTTTTGTTTTGGACACTTGCTACTATCACTACAATTCATCACAATGCCTGAAAATTAATTTGCATATTATGCAAATTAGCCATTAAAAATAGCAAATAGGGAAAATAACACAAATATTATAAATTAAATGTCAAAAGCAAGCAATTTGAACAAACTTTCACGATGAATAAATAAGTACAGTGTTTTTATTTTAAAAAGCTAGCCAATCTGCCTCATTTGCATATTATGCAAATAAGTATCCATATATGGGAAATGTCAAGAAAATTTGATTTTCTCACATTGACTGTTGTTCAAATCAATATGCTGCTATCACTAAGCATGCATATTTATCCTAATGTAATTTGTATTTAAGGTAAAATACTGCAAATGTTTTCTTCACGTCCTAAAGCCATGTTGTTAGTCTGACAAGATGATGGGATTGGCAAGAACAAAGCACAGTATTTGAAATTAGTGAGTAGTTTGTTAGAGCTGACGTCCGTTTCTTATATGGATGGGAACGACAGAAGGAAGACCAAGAAAAGCAAACTTATGGCAGGTGAGATCTGATGAGTAGTCTCATTAAG
Organism: Lytechinus variegatus; assembly: GCF_018143015.1. NCBI lineage: Eukaryota > Metazoa > Echinodermata > Echinoidea > Temnopleuroida > Toxopneustidae > Lytechinus > Lytechinus variegatus. Next base: position 50,437,395 of record NC_054742.1, read on the forward strand.
AAGTGTAGCAGAGATTCCATCTGGTCTAGTAGCTTCATGCAGGTTGGTTTCTTTAACAATTTCTTCAGTAGTTTGGCTACACCCGCTTGACTAAAAAATATGTTTTCTGGCCATGTCTGGGTCAGAACAGGGTTCCAGGACTTGCAGAGCAGCGTCATCATCATCATGATCAGTGGTAAATACTAAGACTAATAATCAGTTGTCTCCCAATGTAGTCATAGCATGATAACATGATATTAAGGGCTTTCAACATGCTAGTTGTTACAGCCTGGATCATTGCCAATCCGGTCAACAAATGGTGTATTATAGGCTTGTCTAAAACCATTCTATGGTCCTAGTGTAGCAATTCTGAGCTTCAACAGATGCTTTAGGAGCTCAACATGCGCAAGCCTTCCTATAAAACTCTTCTTCCGACACAACTTATGTCCAGCGTCTATTAAATTGAGGCATCTTGTGTCGGAAGAAGACATGGGTAATGGTTTGGTTCTTGCCAAAGTCCTCTTGATTAACATTCAATCTCCTATGCTCGACTTGTCGGATTTCAGTACAGAGAGTTGTATGATTGTCCAAAGTACATGTGCATGACACTATGGATGTCAGCATTCCTCCAGACTAACATCCTCAGTCGTACCATAATTTCTGACAGGTTTATTCCTCTGTATACTCACAGTATACCAATGAGTAACACAAAGTGGCAAACAAATCCTGGAATGGGTACACACTGTTTAATATTTGATGGGGATGTTAAGGGTGTTTCGTTATGTTGTGTCCTCTTGTTGGAAAGGCAATCATCTGGTTTAGTCCTTCATCTGTTAACGTCTACTTGGTTGTTCATTGTCTCACTGAGGAATTTCCATTTGCCATAAATATCAGGAAATTGATATTATTTGCATACGATTTGCTTAGAAACTATAGCTACAATATTTGGAGATAGTTGCCATTCTTAAGACATTCATCAAAGAGGAAAGAACAGAAAATGGATGCTTCATCCTGAAGCAGCAACTGGATTCAGCAAGAACGTCTAATCATGATTCCTGTATCTGGGAAAGATGTCTATATACACTTTAATCCTTTATCATGACTTTATGAATGGCTTTCATGTTGCTCGTATGGGCAAATGCTCATTGGTACTCTTATAAACCATGCCCAGAGATCTCGTGATTCGAGCAAGTACTCATATTCACCACCACAAGTGGTGTGCTACAAGGACCAAATATTCGAAGCTAACAAGCTTTTATTTGTACTGGGTGTGACATCTTGTGCTGATCACTTGGCAATCAAGGAGAATGCTAGCGTGGACTATACTAGCAAGAAATGCAAAAACTCTACCAGGTCAAGGAGAGAGCAAGACGTGGATGAAGCATTCAAGCATTCAAACAGTGGGACCCATGTAGAACTGACTCATCATTGCACAACATGAGTGGGGTATCTGCTCCGGTGGTAACTGCTCATGAAAAAAGTCAATATCAACCAAGCAAGGTCATCAAGGTTACACATAATCTACGTGGAATTTTAGAGGAAAATATCACAAGTTTCCTTTATTATTTATAACATGCCGGATGCTTATTTGCATAACATGTACATTCCACTTCAGATATAGAGCCACAGGGGGGAGACCTTAGAAGGACCTTTCAAAGACCAAAAATTGGCAAGGTCTTAATTTATACAGCAGTCTCCAATATCACTGAAATTTGTCATCTCTGTTGTGGAATGACTCAGAAAGACCCCTCAAAGAACTCTGAAAGACACCTGTCCTATAGAGATCTTTCAATGGTCTTTCAGAGATGTTTATGCTTTAAGTGATCTTTCAAAATTCTTTTTGAAAGATCGTAGACTTTGCCTGATCTTTCACTGATCTTTCATTTATCTTTCGATGATATTTCAATGATCTCTCATGAGTCTTACAGTAATCTCCGTAAAAAGCTTGAGAGACTGCCGAAAGATCATAGAAAGACTAATAAGAACTTTGAAAGTTCATTGAAAGACCATTGAAAAATCATCAAAAAATAATTTTACTGTAAGACCACTGAAAGACTGTTTTGGCGTTTCAAAAATTTTGGGACTCACGAGGAACATAAAGACCATTGAAAGATCTATCAGGAATCGTGAAAGACATCGGAGATCTTTGAAAGTTCATTGAAAGACCCTTGAAAGATCAAGCAAGTTTTATCGTCTTATAGCAGTCTTTCAGAGGTCTTGTTCTCTGTTGAATGGGGGTTTAACTGTTTGTGTGAGAAAAATCAAAATTTCTGGGGTTTTTTTCATACAGGGATGCTCATAATTATATATGCAAATGATGTAGATTTATTTACAATTTTTTTATTTGTAGAATCATTAAATTTGTAAAGATTACCATGAGCTTCCGTTCAATTTATATTGTTTTCCGCACTTGATTTCCAAATTTTTGATTATTTTCCTCATTTGCAAATTATTATGGCTAATTTGCATAAAATGCAAATTTTGTGATTTTCATATGATTGTCTATCTAATGACTTTTTATATGGTATTAGTTTCCTGTAAGGCATTCCATATTCCAATTTCAATAGATAATCTACTTGCAATGTTTGAGGAATATGTCACCAGTGTGTTTTCTTGAATATTTATTACATGTTAGATACTTATTTGCATAATATGCAAATGACACTACAGACACTGAGCTTAATATTTATGTTTTCAACGTCCTTAGTGATAGCAGCATAGTAATTTAAATATTATTCAAATTTTCAAGCAGTCAATGAGAGAAAAATCACAATATCTTGACATTTTTTTCCATATATGGATGCTTATTTGCATATTATGCAAATGAGGTAGATTTGTTTGCATTTTTGATTAAAAACATTGATTAAAGTTATTTATCATAAATTTCCGCTAAAATAAATTTGTTTTGGACACTTAATTTGTAATTTTTGGACTATTTTCCTTATTTTTCTAACTTTTTATGGCTAATTTGCATAATATGCAAATTTCATAAATTTCCACACCTTGGATTTTTTGGGACTTTTAATATGTTGTTCAGGGGACCTTCCTGGAAAGCACTGCAGTGGAATATCAAGTGTTGCAATTAGTGGTGGGTCAAACCCTATATTGACTGGACTAGTGATTACGATGGCGAGAATAAAGACAGACCACCTAATTCGTCCGCATGACGAATTAAATTCTAGTTTCTTTATTCTTGGCACCTATGTTTGTCGCCAACTTTTCTCGGAATTGGCTGAATCAATTTCGATGTTTTTTTTGTAATACATAGAATCTATCATAGAGACAGCAAACTAAGCTTTTCAAGGTCATATGGTTATGATGACGTCATCTACGCGCCATTTTGTAAAATTCTTCATTTGATCATATCTTCATTATCAATTATAGAAAATTAACAATATTTACATGACATTAACTTCAGGTCAAGGGTCAACTGTCAATGTCATCAGAGGTCATGTATAGGTCATGACGCGCGCGTACGCACGCGTCAAAGATAAAAAAAATTCTCTAAATGTCCTATAAAATTTTTTGGGTACGTTTCAGGTCATTTTAAGCATTTCAAAAATTTGCGCGCGCACACGTACGCGCACGTGTTTCCGCGCGTAACGCCCTAACTCAACACCAGGCCCCCGAAGCTACCGCCACTTTGTTTAATCCATTAGAAGCTAAAATAAGCCCCCATTAATATTAATTTCGTACGATGCTCCCTCGTCAACTGTGGTTTTGTACGTGTATTAGACAATACGCACACCAGCGCAATGACAAAGGTCAACTTGGCAAATTTATTAATGTATTCATTTTGTTACGCGCTTGTGACGCGAAGGATTCAGCGAATCAAGCAAGCGCAAATCTGAGACGATACGTTGCGCTTTATAAAGTATCGATATCACAAGCGATATCAATTAAAAACAAAACAATGTTTGTATTGCGTCTTATAGGCCTATGCTAATTCTAAAAGGGAAGATGAAAAGAGTAGATCAAGTCGCGATTAGGTAAAAAGGTGGTGGGGTGGGGGCAAATCATGGTTATTACAATGATGGTATTCATTTTCACTGGTTGAGTATGAATACTGAAAAAAATAACTTTCACCACTAAAAGAGTAATTTCTTGTTACAAATTTAATTTGGAGAAGTAAAAAAAAAAATCTTCATGATCACCGTGCCTGCTTTCTTCTGGCGTTCGTTTCATAATGAATTACACTGAGCTATTTAAACATCGCTATTATTGTGATAACCGTGGGAAGCTTGATTATGATTGGTATTCGTAGTTACCATACTTGTAACTCATGATGAAACGGGCCCCAGTTTATCATGCTCAATATGTTTCCTGTCCCTTTTTTTCCATTTAATCATTTTCCCACTCATGTTCTTTTGTGCCGCCCTTCTACATATGAAGAGCTCACTTTTAAAAGGGGTTAGGTCCATTTTTAATCAAATTTGATTTTCATGTTAATTGATTTTTAGTAGCTCTATAAGATGATACCATAGAAAAGTTGAAATTCCCATAAAAAGTGAACTAAAAAAAGAAAATTCACTTTTTTCAAAAGGAGTTAGGTCCATTCATAATTTTTCTGGAAAATAATATCTTTAAAAAATATGAAGATAAGTAGATTTCTTTTATACCCAATTTTGAATTTCTAATGGTAGGGTATCATGAAAACTCATTTTCGCATAAGAATATTGCAATATGGGAGAGAAAAAAAAATGATTTTCTTGGAGTGGCCCTAGCCCCTTTTGCAACTTAACTTTTCATATATTTCCTTATTTTCCCACTTGTTATCTGTCTCCTGGGGGGGTATTCTGAAAAGTCTCGTAAGTTTCCACTTAAATATCCTTTTAAGTTACCCATTTAATGGAGCGCTAATGTACCTCCAAATTCGTATTCTGAAAACTCTATTAGCGCTCAATTAACTCCCTTTAGGCCACTCCCCTACTGAGCCGAATTAGCCAATAAAATGCGCTCTTACAACGTAAATTTTTCTACTGGCGCGCAGTGTCTCTTCACTTTGTTGCCTTACAGCCTTTTGCTTACAGCGCAGCGCCCGGCTGCTGCAGGTGCGCTGCACCACGATCTTGATAAAAAGAATTTTTGCTGAAATGCTAAAGCATTTGCATCGGAGATTAGAGGTTCGTTATGTTGTTGAAATTACCTGTTGTCTTTTCACTTTCTCTCTCATTTATTGTACCTTTGTGCTTTTCCCCTTTTTTCGAACGCGTTCTGATTTTCACATCCCCCTATTTGAATCCATTTGTAGGTTTCTTTCTTTTTTTTTTACAATATTTTATTTGCCTCCGTCTCGGGGCCATGATAGGGGGTTCTTCTTTAACTTAATTCCTACTTATATTAAAAACTACATACTTTTCATTTATATGAGAAATCTTCTCCAACAAATGGGAATAAACATATTTTAAAAATCAAACAAGCATTATTTACAAAGAAAGCCGAAATTTTATTAAAAAACGTACAAACGTTATGACATTTATAGGTTTTTATAGGTGGGGAAAACGATGGCATCACTCGTTATTTTTTTCTTTTGTATTTTATTCTATATTCGTTTAAATATTAAAGGGGTCTATGCTTATTTTTAACAAGGTTTAATTCACCCCTGCACATTGCTGCATCTACCGAGATTTGGCAATTTCATTAATGTCAAAAAAGTAAGCAAAAACACATAATAGTTTATGAAGCTAATAATAAAAGAAAATATAGCAAAATAAAAGGCATATTTTCCCTATAAGTACACAATTTCTGTCTCCTTTTTCCCCTTTTCTAATTTCTTTATTACCAAATATAGTCCCTAATCCTTATGTTACTTGTTTCTATATACCACATTTTCCCCCTTTATTCTATTCCCCTTTTAGCTCTCTCCTTTATTCTCTTCCTTCCTCCTAGTATTAAACCGATTTGATGATATTTATACGAAATGAAAGCCACATTTAGCAAGATATGATAAGACTTAATGGACCTCTTATCACCATTATCTTTCCTCACTGGAAAGTCCGCTAATTGAGCGCTAAGAGACTTTTCAGAATACCAAAAGTCTCGTAACTACTCAATTAAGTCTTCGCGCGGTCATAACGCGTACTATTGCAAGTGCGCGCAACGCAACCCTGCCAAATAAGGAAAGGGGCACTTAAGTGACTTTTCAGAATACCAAAATGCTAATTGAGCGCTAATCGACCGCTAATTGAGCTTTCAGAATACCGCCCCTGGTTTCCAAAAATCTCGTCTTATTTCTCTTCCACCCCTTTTGTTCCTACTTCCAACACCAGCTCTCTCACCACCCCCTCTAAATTATCTCTTCATAATTATGTGCCCCTCCATTTCTTTCTCATCTCTTTTCAACCCACTTCTCATCACTCTTTCCCTCTCTCGATCTCCGTCTCACTTTGAATTTTGCCAATTCCAAATCCCTTTCATTTTAGCTCGGTACAAATACTATATGAATACAAATGAAAGACATGAAGGAATTTTCTGGTTAGTGGTGAACTTTATTAATTATCCAGAAAAAAAATCACATTATCAGAGGATTAAGCTTTACCTTTTTCTTAAGCGTATGTTAATAGTTTGAACCAAAATAAACATGTTTTTGTATGCTGGGGGGGGGGGGCACAATTCCCCCTACTTTTTGAAGCACTGAAAAGTGCCTTTTTAATGGATGGAGGGGGGGGCTTGAAGGACTCTTGCCCATAGGCGGTGGAAGCGGTGGGATAGGGGGACCTGTCCCCCCTAAATTTGAGGTGGGGGACAGTCCCCCCTCCTAAATTTTTTGTTGAGAATCTTTTTTTTTTTGCTCGTCAATTTTTTTTCCTGCGTCCCCCCTAAATTCAGGTAGACCCCCCCCCCTTAAAATTGTTGTGCCCCCCCCCTAAAATTGTGGTTGACCTTTTTTTTGCTGGAAATTTTTGTGGTCCCTTCTAAGATTTAGGTGGATAAATTCAGGTGGACCCCCTAAATTTTTTGCCTTCCGCTGCCAATGCTCTTGCCCCCCCCAAAAAAAAAAAAATCACGACCAGGGGGAAAAAAAGAAAAAGGAAAGGAAAGCAAGGGGTAAAATATATCATTTTGAATATTTTGTCGAAATCTATCACAAAATTGGATATTTGTTTTTAAAATGTCAAAATTTTGCTTGCTCGCAACTTTTTAAAAAATTCACATAAAACAGCATTTTCCCTGTGCCCCCCCCCCCCCACTTTCAAGCAACTTCAATCCGCTGCTCCTATTTGTATGTTTATAGCTTCTCTTTTTGCAACCAATTTTAATGAAAATCAATAAGAAATTTCATACGTCATGAATTTGGGTTGTGATAATAATTTTTTTTTTTTTAATTGGACTTGGAAAAAAAAAACCTTTTCCATCTTCATCACGTGGTTCCTAAGTCTTCAATGTTGAATAGTTGGATTTCTTGAATGAAAACATCCGTTACACCAGTCCTGCAGATTGAAAAAAATAGAGAAAGAAAATCAATTAAATTGTCATGATTTATAAAACAAATGTTTTAAGAAAAGTGAGACTATGCATAGGTATATATGTTTCAACACATACCATAGGAAATCTTACTTCTAATTATAAAGTTGTACTTCTATAAAGCATATCACTTCAACATGTTCTCTGCAGTTTACATACCACTCTCCATTCTAACTACATGTACCCTTCGAAAAAATGACAGAGATTTCTTGTAAATATGAATATATAAATTAACATATGTAAATTATATGAATAGTCAGAATTAAAGTTGATATGTTTTGTTGCACAGAATATTTTGATCTGTAATTAAAAACGACACTAACTATAATCTAGAAACAAAATTGAAATGGGTTTTTCAAAGGCAGGTCTATTTGTTGCCAAAAAAATGTGAACAACCTCCATTATCAAAAATAATCACTAACTAACTCACTCACTCACTCATATAACTGCTGTAGTTTGTATTTCTCTCTGTGGTCCAGGCACTGTTCTATTAGGCCTAATTCACCAATTATTTATCATCATCAATCACCTCCATGGAAATTATCAAATTGCATCATCCTATTAGACAAAATGTACAACCAAAAAAAATTGTAAATCTACAAATATGAAATATGAATATCACACTAAAGAATGAATAAAATGAATTTTATAAAATATAACTCATGAAAAATAAATATTGCTTTGTTTATGAACAAATAGGAAATAAAAAGGCAATTTAATTACTAGTAGATCAAGGACATGTCCTAATTTTATAAATTTGCCCAAAGTACATAACTTTTGACATTGGTTCTATTTTAGACTCGAGAGCCTGTATATTTAAGAAGTGTATGTTCCGTACAGATCCTACCTCTTTGTGGCTCAGGTTATTTTTATTTAATGTAAACATGGTTAACATTCAATGCATGTAATGTATCTGTAATGGGTTAGTTTAACTTTTATACCTGGATGAGAATCTGTTTGTGAAAGAAAAGAGAGTACAATAATAAGAAGTGATATTTTTCATGGCCGTATGTATAGGGGAGGGATTTGGGTAAGAGATGAAATGTGAAAACCTTCATCAAAAAAAGAATTGCATGACATCCTTCAATTTTATTTTAGAAAATGCACAAAACGGCCATAGGTAATATTGGTTACTTCTGGCCCTCGCTTTCTGAATTTTAGGTTTCTCTAAATTTTTTCAAATGTCTGCCCTCCCCCCAAAAAAGAAACATCTGCATCTTTTTATTTCCGAATCTTATTTCATTTGACTTTAACATAATTTCATCTCATGCACTAGGTCTAGATCTATTTGTAAGAAAGTATAGATCTAGTCCAAGACTCAGAGCTGTGCAACAGCATTCGCGTATCTAAATTACTCGTAGGTCTAGATCTAGATAGTAACGATGGACTCTCGATCTATCTAGACCTAGAAAGTAAAGTTTTGGTTCTAAACTGAGATCTAGGCCTATATGGATTTGATGTCTTTTATTCCTGGCTAAAAGTTTAAACTTCATTGCCATTATTGACCAAGATTAGATCTAGTCCTTGGTCCACTGACACTGACAGGCATACTCGTACATGTAAATGGAGTCGTTTAGGCCCAGACCTAGATCTAGGCCTAAATTACAGACCTAGATCATAAGCCCTGGGCCTGGGGTAAGTGTCGCGGGTTGGGAAAGTATAATTTAGATGACTCGATTTGAATTAGGTTGGCCTAGAATTAGAAAGCATTGATGAATAAAAGTGAAGTACCGTAGGCCTAGATCTAAGTCTAAAATAATATTAATAAGAAGCAACAGTAACACTAGGCCTAGATCCTCTGTTAACCAAGTTAGAAATTAGATCTAACGTTAGGCCTATCTAGATCTATGTCCTAGATCTAGCCTATTGACAATAAGACAAACATGCATGCAGAGCAGCATATTATTTCGTATACAGGAATAACCGTCGTTTCTGCTTTTCTGGGGATTTATTCAACAATTTCTGACATTTTTTTTACTATTCGTGAGTGAGCCAACACAGTTCAGCGGAACAACCAAAATGAGACTGAAGCTTTTGGTCTAGGAGTCTAACTATAGACCCTATTTATAAATAACAATAAGTTAAAATGGGTGGGGGTTAAATGAAGAAGCCTGAAGTTATGCAAAATAAATTTGATATCTGAAACTGAAAGTGAGGATTGACACAATGACAGGCAATATATCTTCATCCACACTCCACTTCACAGTTTATTCCTGACTGGGTTTCGATCTACTAAGATAGATGCAGATCTCCCTCTAGATCTAACGTTAGTGTACAAAAAGAAGCTTCATTCTTCTTGCTTTAATCAATCGTGGGTTGGTCCTTGTTAATTGGAGGTGAACCAAACCGGCCCGAAATTCTCTCGATGCCCAATCGGCTAGGAGCCCGTACAAAATACATGTGGTTAACACAGCGGCATAACCGCAACACTGCAAGCAACATACAGGCTGCACTGGGCGACGATGACAATCTAACTTCAATTTCAAAGACCAAATTCTGCTTTCCTTTAACAGAAGAATGATAGTAAACTCTCTAATTTGGTAGAGAAATAACCTAAGATCACAAAATACAGTGTGAAATTTGTAAATAGTGCACTGAATTCATGTGGTTATATCAATTTATACGTACTCACCGGAGTTGTGAAAAACATTATACATTCTCTTGCTGATCCTCTGCTTCATATATTTAATTTATCATTGCAGCTTGGTCAGGTCCCAAAGAAGATGAAAATAGCTAAAGTTATACCCATTTTCAAAAAGGGAGACCAATTGATTACTAGTAATTATCGCCCAATATCCTTGTTAACTTCGTTCTCAAAAATTCTTGAAAGGATAATTTATAAAAGGACAGTTGCTTTCCTTAAGAAATATAGTATTATATGTGATAATCAATTCGGTTTTAGAGAAAAACATAATACAACTCATGCTATATTGACATTAATAAATAAAATATCTACTTCTTTTGACAATTCTGATCATACCGTAGGATTATTCCTCGACTTCTCAAAAGCGTTTGACACAATAGATCATGAAATACTGTTATATAAGCTATCAAATTACGGTATCAGAGGGACAGCTTTACAATGGTTTAGGAGTTATCTTACTGATAGAATTCAGTTTGTTACAGTAAATGAATCAGAATCTCCAACAAGGCCAGTTTCCTGTGGAATTCCACAAGGTAGTATTCTTGGCCCTTTGTTATTTATACTTTATGTTAATGATATGAAAAATTCATCTCATGTTCTCTCATTTATTCTCTTTGCTGATGATTCCAATATTTTCTATACACATCATGATCCACATGTACTTGTGAGAACTATGAATACAGAATTTAAAAAAGTAACAAACTGGATTAAAGCCAACAAACTGTCACTGAATCTGCAAAAAACTAATTATATGCTTTTTAGTCATTTATTGAAACATCTACCGCATCAAATACTTTTAGATAATACTGAAATCAAAGAAGTGCAAACAACAAAATTCTTAGGTCTTACTATTGATAACAAGCTCACGTGGAATGCTCATATCAACAATATTTGCAAAACTGTGTCACGAAATATTGGAGTCATCAATAAGCTTAAAAACGTTCTTCCAGCACAGGCGCTATCCATGTTGTATTGTGCATTAATCCTACCGTATCTTAATTATGGAATTCTGGCATGGGGTAATGCCTCTCAAACGAGACTAAATAAAGTCTTGCTACTTCAGAAAAAAGTAATGAGAATAATATGCAATATGTCCTTTAGATCTCATACGGATGAATTGTTTCGTCAGAAACGTATCCTTAAAGTCAATGACCTGTACCGCTTGCAACTATTCCAATTCATGTATCAGCTAGATAGAAATAGTGTACCTAATGTCTTACAAAAGAAATTTATGAGAAACAATACTTTACATTCATATAATACGAGACAATCAAACGACTATCACCTACCTAAAAGTAGAACAGTATTTTCTAGCAAAACTATATTTTTCACAGGACCAAAACTCTGGAATTCTCTGGACAGAGAAATGAAAGAGGCAGCTAATCTTAACCGATTTAAATTACTCATCAAAAAATTTCTTCTGAATTCTTATTGATTCAATCAAATATTTGTGAACTTCATACTTATCCACGGTAATATTGATTATTTTAAAGTCAATATTTAATTTTGTATATAGTGTATATACATTTGTGTTACAGTGTTTATATCTATATAATTGTATAGAATTTTGCTGATTATTTTACTCTATTTGTGTCATATTACCCTTGTATAAAGTTTTAATAGGGGGTCTACATTTTACAAGCACTGCTTTTTAGTAGGCCCCTCCACTTTTTTTCTTTTCATTGTACGTTTCAGTCCTGCATGTGTTATGCATTTTTTCATTGTAAACATGATTTATTACGAAATGTACTTTGATGATTGTGGAATATGAATTTATCAATAAATAAATAAAAGTGTTCGTAGGTCCATTTTTGTGTGGAAAGAAAAGTTTCAGAATGAATAAATTAGATGACGTAATGAGGTCAAATGAATAATTACTTCTGTAACACGATACCACTAGTATCGATGACAAAGAATCGGGGAAATCGCGTATTAATGACGCTCTTAGCCAATGACAAGGCCGGAATATGAATATATTTACGCTCATGAATGTCAATGGGGGCTTATTTTTGTCTTCAAATGATCGCGGTAGGCGGAGTCTAATCTCATTTGTTTTGTGCTGAACGCGCGCGCAGCTTTCGGTCTAGTAATATATTATAAGGTCTTTGCTCAACACAGAAACACCGTTTTCTTTTACATCATTGCATTGATAATAAAATTCTGAACAATTTGATACCTTGATCAACCTTCTACAACCATTAATAACGAAATTAACACCCGTTAAACTTTGCAGCACGTGTGCGCGCGAGCTCTCACTATAGGCCATATATGGGCAAAAACATGCCTATTGAAAATTCAATGTAGCTCTTTGAATAGTCCATTGACCCCCATTTTTTTTTTCATATATCGATAGAGTATGAGTTGTAGATTTGATTTCATGTCATCAATGTCGCTCAAATATATCATGACGTCATCAAAATGGCGCCTAAGTTAGAAATTTCAATTTTTCAAAAATGACGTCATCAAATTTATGCAAATTTGGTTGTAACTTCGCGAATATAAATTATTTTTCGCCCAGATTTTGATAAGTTGTAGTTTCGAACGTACTCTTTCTCGTTAGTTAACATAAATTCTCACTTTGAGAAACGCATCATTGCGTAAAACAGCGATGAAAAGAGGCATGTCATTTTTCCTCATTTTGCGTGTAATCTCTATGGGACATGACTTTTTCTCAAAACTGGATTCGACATTCCTCTATTTCGTGAGCCATATCTCCATTTTTTAGTGTCACTTTTCCCTGAGCTTTTAGTATGATGTAGCTGAGATCCTAAGCTTTCGCAAGTGTTCCTTCTATTTTTTTATCAGATGCCGGGATCATGCCCGTTTTTCACTTGCAAAATTGGAATTGTAATTTTCAAAATTGCTTACGTGTAATCTCTATGGGGAATATCGTGGCTCAATGGATAACGCATTTGACTTGCTTTCTCGAGGGCGGAGGTTCGAGTCCTGGGGTAAACAAGATGATTTTTTTTCAACTTTTTTTCTTTTTACCACCTCGTACATGATCCTTTATGATAATTTAAAGGTACAAAAGTTAAAATTTAGCAAGATAAAAGAGATTATAATTACTTTTTCTTATCACATGTATTGTCATACATCAAAGAGACCCTTTTCACAGTGCTTTATCATCTCCCGTCTTTCACAAGTATTCCATCCATAATGAGCATTCCATTGTCATCATGAAGATCATATTGATCTGCATGAACATGGTAATAGTGATCATGATGGCAATAATAAAGACAGACCACCTAATTCGTCCGCATGACGAATTAAATTCTAGTATTTATTAGAATTGTTATAATTGATCGTGCGCAAGATATTTAAAAAAAAATCATGTTCACCCGCGGACTCAAACCCCTGCCCGCATGATTGAATGAGATGCAAGTCTGACGCCTAACCGATTGAGCTAGAATATTTCCCATAGACTTTACACGTAAGCAATTTTGAGAATTACAATTCGAATATTGCAAGTGAAAAACGGGCATGATCCCGGCATCTGATGAAAAAGTGGAGGGCACATTACCGAAAGCCCAGAATCTCAGCTATAACATATTAAAAGCTCAGGCAAAACTGACAAGAAGAAATGGATATATGGCTCACGAAATAGAGGAATGCCGAATCTAGTTTTGAGAAAAAGTCATGTCCCATAGAGATTACACGCAAAATACATTTGATATGAAAAAAGCAATTATAATCTGTTTTATCTTGCTAAATTTAAACTTTTATGCCTTTTAATTATCATAAAGGATCATGTAAGAGGTGGCAAAAAGAAAAAAAATGAAAAAAAATCATCTTGTTCACCCCAGGACTCGAACCTCCGCCCTCGAGAAAGCAAGTCAAATGCGTTATCCATTGAGCTACGATATTCCCCATAGAGATTACACGTAAGCAATTTTGAGAATTACAATACCAATTTTGCAAGTGAAAAACTGGCATGATCCCGGCATCTGATCAAAAAATGAAGGGCACATTTGCGAAAGCTAAGAATCTCAGCTACAACATACTAAAAGCCTAAAGAAAACTGACAAGAAAAAATGGAGATATGGCTCACGAAATAGAGGAATGTCGATTCTAGTTTTGAGAAAAAGTTATGTCCCTTAGAGATTACACGCAAAATGAGGAAAAATAACATGCCTCTTTTCATCGCTGTTTTACGCAATGATGCGTTTCTCAAAACGAAAATTCATGTTTATTAAGGAGAAAGAGTACGTTCGAATCTACGACATATCGAAATCTGGGCGAAAAACGATCTATATTCGAGAAGTTACAACCAAATTTGCATAAATTTGATGACGTCATTTTTGAAAAAAATGAAATTTTTAGTTTAGGCGCCATTTTGATGACGTCATGATATAATTCAGGGATAATGGTGACATGAAATCAAATCTACAACTCATACTCTATCGATATATGAAAAAAAATTGGGGGTCAACGGACTATTTAAAGAGCTACAGTAAATTTTCAATAGGCATGTTTTTGCCCATATATGGGCTATAGTGAGAGCTCGCGCGCACACGTGCTGCAAACTTTAACGGGTGTTAATTTCGTTATTAATGGTCGTAGAAGGTTGATCAAGGTATCAAATTGTTCAGAATTTTATTATCAATGAAATGATGTAAAAAAAAACGGTGTTTCTGTGTTGCATTAAGGCGTTACGCGCGGAAACGCGCGCGCATGCGTGTGCGCGTGCAAAATTTTAAAATGCTTAAAATGACCTAAAACATACTCTCGTTTGGTAAAAAAGTGATTTTGAGCATTTTGAAATTTTGACGCGCGCGTACGCGTTCGTCGTGACCTTCAGGTGACGTTTGATGACATGACCTGATGACCCTTAACTTGAAATTGATGTGATGTTAATTTGATTGATTTTTGATAATTGATTATGGAGATATGATTGATAATGTGATTTTACAAAATGGCGCCTAGATGACGTCATCATGACCTGATGACCTTGAAAAGCCTATTTTGACGTGTCCATGACAGATCCTATAAATGACATGAAATTCAATGAAATTGATAAAGTCCATTTTGAGATAACTTGGCGACAAGAAAATCCGTAAAAATAAAGAAATAAAGAAAGAAATAACTAGAATTTAATTCGTCATGCGGACGAATTAGGTGGTCTGTCATGATTTGTTCAGTGTCGGCTGATGTATGAAATAAATCATTTAGATATCATTGATAATCTTGATCGTAGACATCCTAAGAATAAGTTTTGACCATTGCTAAATGTGATTATTGATGTGGTGATGACAATCCTCAGACATACATCTTCAAACAGATACAAACAAGATCATCATCATATCAGCCATGTTCAGCCCACTGCAGGGCGAAGGCCTCCTCAAGTTGGTGCCAAGGGTGCTTGTCTTGTGCTGACGCAATCCAATTTATACCAATGAATTTTGTGAGCTCGTCACTCCATCTCAATTTCTGTCTACCCCGATTTCGTGATCCTAGCCATGGTCTCCATTCTGTGATGCGTTTGGTCCACCTATTATCATGTGATCTTGCAAGGTGGCCAGCCCATCTCCATTTCATTGATTTAATTGCTTTGATTATGTCTATTACTTTAGTCTGGTTCCTAATCCATTGTATGGTTTTCCTATCGCGTTTTGATATCCCTAGCATTATACGTTTCATACTGTGTTGAGTGGTTTTTAATTTCTGTTCCATTTTCTTTGTTACAGACCAGGTTTCGGAACCATAGGCCATTGCCGGTATAACACATTGATTAAAGACTTTTCTTTTAAGGCAAATTGGCATATTGCTCTTCATAATGTCATTGAAATTCCCAAAAACGATCCATCCAGCTCTTGTCCTCCTTTTAACTTCTTCCAGTTGTTCATGATCCATTCTGACATGTTGCCCAAGGTAGATATAATGATCTACTCTCTCGATTTCAGAATTATCCATTATGATTCTTTGCTCTGTAGCAAATTTGTTGAACATTACTTTTGTCTTTTTCATGTTGATCTTCAGCCCTACTTTGTTACTTTCAGTGTTGAGATCGTTGAGCATATTTTCTAGCTTGAGGCCATCATCAGTGATTAGAATGATATCATCGGCAAACCTTAGGTGATGGAGACACTCGCCATCAATGTTTAGCCCTGTACTTTCCCAGTCTATTTTACGTATTATTTCCTCCAGTGCAGCGTTGAACAGTTTGGGTGAAATGGTATCTCCCTGTCGCACTCCTCTGTTAATGGGGAATTCATCACTGTCTTTGTGCAGGTGAATGGTTGCAGTTGCTTGGCTATACATTTCCTGAATTAGTTTAATGTAGCTATGGTGCACACCTTGTACCTGTAAGGCTGTTATTACTGCCTGAAATTCTACACTATCAAAAGCTTGTGCAAAGTCTACAAATGCCACACACAAGGGTTGTCTGTATTCGCAAGTCTTCTCTAATAATTGGTTTAGTGTGTGGAGATGGTCTGTAGTAGAGAAACCACTTCTGAATCCGGCTTGTTCCCTCGGTTGATTAAAATCTAGAGTTCCAGTGATTCTGTTTGTTAGAACTTTTGTAAATAATTTGTAGGTGTTTGAAAGTAAGCTAATTGGCCTATAGTTTTTAATATCCTTTATGTCTCCTTTCTTGTGGATGAGGATTATGATTGCATTGTTCCAGCTGTCTGGTGTTTGTGTTTTTACTAAACAGAGTGTAAACAGCTTGGCCAGCTGTTCTAAGATGACCTCGCCTCCATCTTTAAGGACATCCACCAGCACCTCATCGCTGCCTGGTGCTTTACCACGCTTCATTTCTTGTAAGGCTTTAGCAACCTCATCTACTCCTACTGGAGTTATGTCCTCATCTGCATCTAGAGCAATGATTGGTGCATCAACATGGACCTTGCTGGAGTACAAGTGTTGAAAGAAAATCTTCACATGATTAATTATCTGGTCTCTGTCATGAATAACACTTCCATCCTCCCTTTTAATAGCTATCAGTTGTGATTTCCCACTGGAGAGTTTACGTTTGGTTGCTTTATAGCTGCTATTATTAGTTATGGTCTCTTGGACTTTCTTTATGTTGAAGCTGCGAATTTCACTTTTCATACGTTTTCTTTTTGTTTTACACAATTCTGTATACTCTATGCTATCCTTCTGTGTTGATACCTTCATCTGTCTCCTTTTTCCCATCAGATCGAGTGTCTCCTTTGTGATCTTGTCAGTTGTTTGATTTTCCCTTTTACCTGCTATCTCAAGAGCACAAGTTTGGACAGTGTGAGAAAATTTATTGTAGATATCATTTATATCTTCCTGGTTTACTTCATCCTGAAGCACTTGGAATATGTTCCTTAGCTGTAATTGAAACTCATCCTTACGTTGTTTAAGTTTGTCCACATTTAGGCTGGCATTCTTCTTCCTTATTAGTTTACTTCTTTCTAGCTTGAAATTGACATGCATTTTAGCTCTCACAAGCCTGTGGTCACTTCCAGTATTGAAACGATTTAGCACGGAAACGTCTGTAATGATGTCCGGTCTGTTTGTTAGAATAAAATCGATTTCGTTCCTGGTAGTGCCATTTGGGCTTTGCCAAGTCCATTTTCGATGTTCCTTTTTCTTGAAGAAAGAGTTCATTACCTTAAGACCTCTGCTTGAAGCAAATTCCAGTAGACGATCTCCCCTATCATTCCTAGTGCCTATTCCAAATTTACCTAGCATCATCTCACAATTATCTTCCCTTTTACCAACTTTAGCATTGAAATCTCCCATAACTATAGTAAAATTTGCTTTGTCTTCATCAAGTAATTTAGCAATTTCCTCATAGACCATATCAACCTCTTCGTCCGCATGGCTAGAAGTTGGAAGGTATACTTGGATGATTTTCATGGTTTGTTTCTTGGAGATTTTTAGGATAATCTGGGATACTCTGTCTGAAGTGCTCTTGTAGCTAATGACATTGGATGCTATGGTCTTGTGAATAAGGAAACCCACCCCTCCTATGCTACTTTCCTCCTTTCCCATTGTGTACAGCAAATGACCACTTTTTAGTTGTTGTAGATGTTCCCCACGGCGTCTAACCTCACACAATCCGACTATGTCCCATGTGATGTTGCCTAGTTCTTTTTCCAGATCATATAGCCTATCCTCTCCTAAAAGGGAACGTACATTATATGTACAGATGGTCACATCCTTTAAGGAGCCTGTCCTAGCCCAGAGATTCTTAGCACCCTCTGCTCCTTCCTTACCACAGCCGCTCCCGTAGCTGGGCAATCCAGAGCTGCTGGGGACTGAGGGCCATTTCTTTCTTTGTGCTGCCATAGTCTTGAGGGGGTGTGGCCTTGACTCACCATGCTGGCCACAGTTGCATGTTGGTGAGTTGTGGATGCCGTTGATCAATTATGATTCCTCCGCCTTTAGATGGCATTTCCTCCATCAGGGTCCCACTACCCTCTCAGGTTACCTGAGTTGGCCAGGTTATTTTCCGCCGCCTGGGGCTCGGCGTTGGCGTTTGCTGGCAGTACTGGCTCACTGAGTGTATCAGTGTAACGCCACAGTAGCAGTCAGGTTCTAATACCCCTCCTGAGGTCATGGCCTCACATGACCTCACTGGCCAGACTCTACAAGATAGATGATTATATATATAGATGGATGGAGTGATGGATGGAGCAATGGATGGATCAAGTGATCGATTGAGAGATAAATGATAGGTGGTTATATTAATAAAACATAGATAGACAGACAGACAGACATATAGATAGATAGATAAATAGATAGATAGATAGAGACAAATAGATTGATATAGATAGATAGCCAGACAGACAGACATACATACATATAGAAAGATAGAGACAGGCAGATAGATTGATGGATATATAGAACGATAGATATACATATCTAAACAAATAGATATGTTATATTAGACAGAGAGAGAGATCGACAGATACATATACAGAGTATGTAGATAGACAGACATATATATGGATAGATAGATCTATAAGAGAATGATAGTGGATGGACGGATATGATTAGATAGATATAATACGAAAAAAAGGTAATTATAATCTGTTTTATTTTGCAATATTTTAGCTATTAATTATTAGAATTGTTATAATTGATCGTGCGCAAGATAGTAAAAAAAAAAAAAAAAAAAAATCATGTCCACCCGCGGACTCGAACCCCTGCCCGCATGATTGAATGAGATGCAAGTCTGACGCCTAACCGATTGAGCTAGCATATTTCCCATAGACTTTACACGTAAGCAAATTTGAGAATTACAATTCCAATTATGCAAACGAAATACGGGTATGATCCCGGCATCTGATCAAAAAATGGAGGGCACATTTGCGAAAGCTTAGAATCTCAGCTATAACATACTAAAAGCTCAGGGAAAAGGGACACTAAAAAATGGAGATATGGCTCACGAAATAGAGGAATGTCGAATCTAGTTTTGAGAAAAAGTCATGTCCCACAGAGATTACACGCAAAACACATGTGATATGAATAAAGCAATTATAATCTGTTTTATCTTGCTAAATTTTAACTTTCATACCTTTTAATTATCATAAAGGATCATGTAAGAAGTGGCAAAAAGAAAAAAAAAGTGAAAAAAAAATCATCTTGTTCACCCCCGGACTCGAACCCGCGCCCTTTAGAAAGCAGTCAAAGCCACGATATCCCCATAGAGAATACACGTAAGCAATTTTGAGAATTACAAGTCCAATTTTGCAAGTGAAATACGGGCATGATCCCGGCATCTGATCAAAAAATGAAGGGCACACTAGCGAAAGTTTAGAATCTCAGCTACAACATACTAAAAGCTCAGGGAAAACTGACAAGAAACAATGGAGATATGGCTCACGAAATAGAGGAATGTCGAATCTAGTTTTGAGAAAAAGTCATGTCCCATAGAGATTACACGCAAAACACATGACTGTGAAAAAGCAATTATAATCTGTTTTATCTTGCTAAATTTTAACTTTTATACCTTTTAATTATCATAAAGGATCATGTAAAAAGTGGCAAAAAGAAAAAAAAGTGAAAAAAAAATCATATTGTTCACCCCCGGACTCGAACCCGCGCCCTTTAGAAAGCAGTCAAAGCCACAATATTCCCCATAGAGAATACACGTAAGCAATTTTGAGAATTACAAGTCCAATTTTGCAAGTGAAATACAGGCAGTTTAGGCGCCATTTTGATGACGTCACGATATAATTTAGGGACAATGGTGACATGAAATCAAATCTACAATTAATACTCTATCGACATATGAAAAAAATGGGGGATCAACGGACTATTTAAAGAGCTACAGTGAATTTGCAATAGGCATGTTTTTGCCCATATACGGCCTATAGTGAGAGCTCGCGCGCACACGTGCTGCAAAATTTAACGGGGGTTGATTTCGTTATTATTGGTCGTAGAAGGTCGATAAAGGCATCAAATTGCTCAGAATTATATTATCAATGCAATGGTGTAAAAAAACGGTGTTTTTGCACTGCGTTAAGGCATTACGCGCGGAAATGCGCGCGCATGCGTGTGCGCGCGCAAATTTTTGAAATGCTTAGAATGACCTAAAACGTACCCAAAAACTTTTATAGGCCTTTTGGAGAATTTTTTTTTCCTTTGACGCGCGCGTACGCGCGCGTCATGACCTTTACATGACCTTTGATGACTTTGACACTTGACCTGAAGTTAATGTCATGTAAATATTGTTAATTTTTGATAATTGATAATGAAGATATGATAAAATGAAGAATTTTACAAAATGGCGCCTAGATGACGTCATCATGACCTGATGACCTTGAAAAGCTTATTTTGACGTGTCCATGACAGATCCTATAGATGACATGAAATTCAATGAAATTGACCTAGTCCATTTTTAGATAACTTGGCGACAAGAAAAATCCGTAAAAATAAATAAAGAAATAAATAAATAAGAAAATTCTAACGAAATTAAGAGGTGATCTGTCAAAGACAGACCACCTAATGATAGGTGGTTATATTAATAAAACATAGATAGACAGACATATAGATAGATTGATAGATAGAGACAGATAGATTGATATAGAAAGATAGACATATTCAAATAGATATATATAATAGAAATAGACAGATAGATAGATAGATAGCCAGACAGAACGACATACATATAGAAAGATAGATAGATAGGCAGATAGATAGATGGATATATAGAAAGATTGATAGATATACATATCTAAACAGATTGATATATTAGATTAGACAGAGAGAGAGATAGATAGACAGATACATATGCAAAGTAGGTAGATAGACAGATAGACATATATATGGATAGATAGAGTGAGAGAGAGAGACATATTCAAACATGTAGAGAAATATTTGACAGAGAGATAGACATATATGTTATGTAGGTAGATAGATAGACAGACAGATGATGGATTGATAGATAGAAAGAAATATACATAGATTTATAACAGAAAGCGGATGGACGGATATGATTAGATAGATATAATATGAAAAAAAGTGATTATAATCTGTTTTATTTTGCAATATTTTAGCTATTATTTATTAGAATTGTTATAATTGATCGTGCGCAAGATATTAAAAAAAAAATCATGTTCACCCGCGGACTCAAACCCCTGCCCGCATGATTGAATGAGATGCAAGTCTGACGTCTAACCGATTGAGCTAGAATATTTCCCATAGACTTTACACGTAAGCAATTTTGAGAATTACAATTCCAATATTGCAAGTGAAAAACGGGCATGATCCCGGCATCTGATCAAAAAGTGGAGGGCACATTACCGAAAGCCCAGAATCTCAGCTATAACATACTAAAAGCTCAGGGAAAACTGACAAGAAACAATGGAGATATGGCTCACGAAATAGAGGAATGTCGAATCTAGTTTTGAGAAAAGGTCTTGTCCCATAGAGATTACACGCAAAATACATGTGATATGAAAAAAAGTAATTATAATCTGTTTTATCTTGCTAAATTTAAACTTTTATACCTTTAAATTATCATAAAGGATCATGTAAGAAGTGGCAAAAAGAAAAAAAAAGTGAAAAAAAATTCATCTTGTTCACCCCAGGACTCGAACCCGCGCCCTTTAAGAAGCAGTCAAAGCCACGATATTCACCATAGAGAATACACGTAAGCAATTTTGAGAATTACAAGTCCAATTTTGCAAGTGAAATACGGGCATGATCTCGGCATCTGATCAAAAAATGAAGGGCACACTTGCGAAAGCTTAGAATCTCAGCTACAACATACTAAAAGCTTAAAGAAAACTGACAAGAAAAAATGGAGATATGGCTCACGAAATAGAGGAATGTCGAATCTAGTTTTGGGAAAAAGTCATGTCCCTTAGAGATTACATGCAAAATGAGGAAAAATGACATGCCTCTTTTCATCGCTGTTTTACGCAATGATGCATTTCTCCAAACCATAATTCATGTTCACTGAGGAGAAAGAGTACATTCTAAACTACAACATATCGAAATCTGGGCGAAAAACAATTTATATTCGAGAAGTTACAACCAAATTTGCATAAATTTGATGACGTCATTTTTTAAAAAATGAATTTTTTAGTTTAGGCGCCATTATGATGACGTCACGATATAATTTAGGGACATTGATGACATGAAATCAAATCTACAACTCATACTCTATCGATATATGAAAAGAAAATTGGGGGTCAACAGACTATTTAAAGAGCTACAGTGAATTTTCAATAGGCATGTTTTTGCCCATATATGGCCTATAGTGAGAGCTCGCGCGCACACGGGCTGCAGACTTTAACGGGTGTTAATTTCGTCATTAATGGTCGTAGAGAGCTAAATTCGGTATCAAATTGCTCAGAATTATATTATCAATGCAATGATGTAAAAAAAAACGGTGTTTCTGAGTTTCGTTAAGGTGTAACGCGCGGAAACGCGCGCGCATACGTGCGCGCGCGCAAATTTTTGAAATGCTTAAAATGACCTGAAACGTACTCTCGTTTGGTAAAAAAGTGATTTTGAGCATTTTGAAATTTTGACGAGCGCGTACGCGCGCGTCGTGACCTCCAGGTGACCTTTGATGACATTACCTAATGACCTTTGACCTGAAGTTGATGTGATGTTAATTTAATTGATTTTTGATAATTGATAATGGAGATATGATTGATAATGTGATTTTACAAAATGGCGCCTAGATGACGTCATCATGACCTGATGACCTTGAAAAGCTTCACTGCACGTGTCCATGACAGATCCCATAAATGACATGAAATTCAATGAAATTGATCAAGTACATTTTGAGATAACTTGGCGACAAAAAAATCGTTAAAAATAAATAAAGTAATAAGAAATTGACGAAATTAAGAGGTGATCTGTCATAAATGACAGACCACCTAAAAAATCATCTTTTTCACCCCAGGACTCGAACCTGCGCCCCGAGAAAGCAAGTCAAATGCGTTATCCATTCAGCCACGATATTCCCCATAGAGAATACACGTAAGCAATTTTGAGAATTACAAGTCCAACTTTGCAAGTGAAAAACGGGCATGATCCCGGCATCTGATTAAAAAATGGAGGGCACAATTCCGAAAGCTAAGAATCTCAGCTACAACATACGAAAAGCTCAGGGAAAACTGACAAGAAAAAATGGAGATGTGGCTCAGGAGATAGAGGAATGTCGAATCTAGTTTTGGGAAAAAGTCATGTCCCATAGAGATTACACGCAAAATGAGGAAAAATGACATGCCTCTTTTCATCGCTGTTTTACGCAATGATGCCTTTCTCAAAACGAAAATTCATGTTAACTAAGGAGAAAGAGTACATTTTAAACTACAACATATCGAAATCTGGGAGAAAAACAATTAATATTTGAGAAGTTACAACCAAATTTGCATAAATTTAATGACGTCATTTTTGAAAAAATGAATTTTTTTTGTTTAGGCGCCATTTTGATGACGTCATGATCAAATTGAGGTACAATGGTGACATGAAATCAAATCTACAACTAATACTCTATCGATATATGAAAAAAAATTGGGGATCAACGGACTATTTAAAGAGGTACCGTGAATTTTCAATAGGCATGTTTTTGCCCATATATGGCCTATAGTGAGAGCTCGCGCGCACACGTGCTGCAAAGTTTAACGGGTGTTAATTTCATTATTCATGGTCATAGAGAGCTAAATTAGGTATCAAATTGCTTAGAATTATATTATCAATACAATTATGAAAAAAAAAAACGGTTTTTCTGCGTTGCATTAAGGAATTACGCGCGAAAACGCGCGCGCATACGTGTGCGAGCGCAAATTTTTGAAAAGCATTAAATGACTTGAAACGTTCCCAAAAATTTTTATAGGCCATTTGGACGATTTTTTTACCTTTGACGCGCGCGTGCGCGCGCGTCATGACCTTGAATTGACTTCTGATGACATTGACAGTTGACCCTTGACCTGGAGTTAATGTGATGTAAATATTGTTAATTTTTGATAAATGATAATGAAGATATGATCAAATTAAGAATTTTACAAAATGGCGCGTAGATGACGTCATCATTACCATATAACCTTGAAAAGATTCGTATGCCGTCCCTATGATAGACTCTACAGTGCGTCCCAAAAAAAACTATACACTTTTGAAATGGCTGCCAAATAAAAAATCTAGCACTTTGTTGAAAAAGACTCACATATATGGAAAGCCAATAAAGTCAACTTTCAAATGACATCAAAAAGTTGGAAAAATATTCATGCTTGAGCGAGCACTGCCCCCTGAAACAAAGGGTATGAAAATTAGGGTGGGCTGGAATTAGCCTTCCAATTTATGTCAGTTTTTGAGAGGCAAATCCTTTCAAACTTGCAAAGTTAAGGGCGTTGTGATAATGAATGATCAACCGTGATCTGTTTTGATAACTTAAGCAAATTTTATAAGCTATTAAATTGAACTTTAATGCATTAGTGAACACAAATTACACTTTTGGGGCAGCATTTCAACCTTATCATTTTGATCTCTTTTGGGGCAGCATTTCAACTTTATCATGGGGATCTCAGCAATGTGTTCATTGGAGTCGGCCAGTCGGGAGAATAGGGGGTGAGATAGCTAGGCTTAATTGGGAGAAGTAGGTTGATGGAATAAGGGTCAACAGAACATTCAGCCCCGCCCCTCCCTCTTTCCCGCCCTCCCCTCCTGTTGAGAGACTGATGGCTATTTTATGTAAGCGTGAAGTCCAGAGCAGAATGTTTGGTTTCATGCTTAATTCTGAATTAGGACATCAACCCATTCAATGTGCAATGTGATCAATCAAACATTCTTTTTTTTACAATAAATTATTTCATTAATCATCATAATCATTGAATTTCTTGGTAATCATTCAAACTGACCATCAGCCACCAGTCACTTGGCAATTAAGTTTTGAAAAGGCTACAATCCAGGAAGTGAGACAGAGAGAGAGGGGAGGTGGGGAGGGGGGGGGGCTGGGAAATGGAGGTGGAGATGGGAGGGTACATATGAAATTTGTAAAAAGGACAAAAAGAATAGGAATGTCCTTTTAACCAAGTCTTAGCATATCTCGCCCTCTTGCTTGTAACATGTATCATCACATTACTCCGACTCTCACAAAAACACTTCTGAAGTCCAGAAGATGAATATGCTACACTAAAATTACAATTCCTGTTCACTCATGCATTACATTTCAATTTAGTAATTCATGAAATTTGCCTATTAAAACCAAAACTTACCTCACTCTTGAATAGGACTAACCTCTCAAAAAAAATGTAAGGCTAATTCCTGCCCAGCCTAGCCAAGCTTAGTCTCTCAGGAGGAGAGAGGTGGGGGGGGGGAGGGGGTAGAGATGGAGGGAGGGGTAGCTAAATGTTCTGTTGACCTTTATCCCATCAACTCACTTCACCTACCCAAGTCATATTACCCCCTCTTCTCCTGGCTGTCATGAACACATTGTTGAGATCCTAATGATCCACATGATAAAGCTGCACCAAAAATTGATATTCATGATCACTCATGCATTAAATTTCAATGTAATAACGCATGAATTTTTTACAAACAACAAACTGATCACATCTGATCTTTAATTCATCAAATAACCTTCAACTTTGCAAGTACCAAACAAAAAACCTGAAAGAAATTGGAAGGCTAATTCCAGCCCACCTTAATTTGCATACCCTTTGTTTCAGTGGGCAGTGCTCGCTCAAGCATGAATAGTTTTCCAACTTTATGGTGTCATTTGAAAGTTGACTTTATTGGCTTTCCATATCTATAAGTCTTTCCCCCCAAAGTGCTACATTTTTATTTGGCAGCCATTTCAAAAGTGTATAGTTTTTTTTGGGACGCACTGTATATATGATGAAAAAATGAGCAAATTTGATTCAGCCAATTCTGAGAAAAGTTGGCGACAAACATAGGTGCGAAAAATAAATAAATAAATAAAGAAAATTCTGACGAAATTAAGAGGTGATCTGTCACAGACAGACCACCTAATAAAGAAAATTCTGACTAAATCAATAGGTGATCTGTCATAGACAGACCACCTAACTAGAATTTTAATTCGTCAGGAGGACGAATTAGGTGATCTATCTCTGATTTTCATGATCAAGAATACAATCACCATGTTTAGTTAGATCAATACGATGCTCATATTGAAAACTAAACTTTTATTACGAAATGAACATAAGAGGGAAATGAGAATATGTGAAATACATGTAGGTGTAGGTGATCCACATTGTACATGTTATAGGCCTATTGAAAACGATTTTAACCTACTTTATTGTGCGATATTTGAACTAATATACCTTGTAATGGTGATTAAGGAACATATTCCAAAAGTTGAAAAGAAAAAAAAAAAAAAATTATGTCCACTTTTGGGTTCGAACCCTCGACCTTAAGGATGCAAGTCTGGTGCCTTACCAATTGAGCTGCACTCTATCCCATAGACTTTTTACACAAGTAAATTAAGAGGATCTCAAATCCAATTTTGCAAGTGAAATACGGGCATGATCCCGGCATCTGATCGGAAAACGAAGACCACAGTAGCGATATCTTACAATCTCAGCTACAACATACTTCAAGCTCAGAGAAAACCAACCAATAGAAATGGAGATATGGCTCGCGAAATAGAGGAATGTAAAATCCATTTTTTAGAAAAGTCAATTTCCCATAGAGATTGCACACAAAATGAGCGAAAATGACATGCCTCTATAACTTGCCATTTTTCAGGATGATCCATTCCTTTAAAAGTAAATAAACGCATCAAATTAGAAAGAGTATGTCCTCAGCTACAACATATTGAAAACTGAGCGAAAATTGACCAATATTTACAGAGTCAAAGTCAAATTTGCATAATTATAATGACGTCATAAGTAGCAAAATGGGAATTTTGAGTTCCGACGCCATTTTGATGACGTCATGATAAAATTTCGGGTCAAATGCGACATGAAATCACATCTCCCATCCATACTCTATTCGAATATAAAAAAGAAATGGGGGTCAGCGGACTACTTTAAAAGCTATATTGTGTAGGCATGTTTTTGCACATATATTGTTTATGGTTAGTGCGCGCGCGCGCGCGTGCTGTAAACTTTGATGGAGGCTAATTCCTTTATTACTTGTCGTAGAAGGTTGATCAAGGTATCAAATTGTTCAGAATTATATTATAGGTGCATTGATATAAAAAAATGGCGATCCTATGTTTTATAGTGCCGTTACGCGCGAGGACGCGCGCGTAACTGTGCGCGCGCGCAAATTTTTGAAATGCTTAATATGACCTGATTCGTACTCTGTTTTAGTCAAAAAGTGATTTTGAGCATTTTAAAATTTTGACGCGCGCGTACGCGCACGTCGTGACCTTTACATGACCTTTGATGACATGGGCAATTGACCCTTGACCTGAAGTTAATGTGATGTAAATATTGTTAATTTTTGATAATTGATAATGAAGATATGATTGATAATGTGATTTTACAAAATGGCGTCTAGATGACGTCATGATGACCTTTTGACCTTGAACTTGCTTTGTACACATCACATGATAGGTCCCCATATCTGATGATATTTTAAAGATAATTGATGATGTAGATTTGAAGATTTTGTGCTCACAAGAAGAGGTGGGAAAATGAAAATAAATAATAAATAAATAAAAAAGAAAATTCGTACGAAATTAATAGTTGTTCTGTCGATTGACAGATCACCTAATTAATGTAATGTCTTTATTTGGACTTCATTACATAAATCTATGAAGAGGATAATGCGAACTGCTTCTATCAACCCCTACCGTGCGTAGTGAAACGAATATCTCTTTCTCATAACTTATCAAATAGAATAGCTAGGTTTCGAATCGCATCAAATCAAATTTGGCTCAGCATACCAGAATCACGTTATGATAACTAATCCCATAACCTTCGGAAGAAATTTGTCTCATTGTGTCATTCATAATTATGATGTGCGTCTAACTTATTTACCTTCAGCTGCATAAACGAGACTCAATCGAAGCTGAAATCCCGTTTCAGTGACAGATGAATCAGTAGTGAACAGCATCCAACTTTCGGAAGAGTTTAGCCTGAAAGAAAAAAATAAAAAGTTTCGGGGTTAAGAATATGACTTAGAATATTGTATTTGTATCAGTAGGCGTAGTAACATAATTGTGTCAATGTTACTTATACTATTTTTTTCTAGTAAATGTATGCTCTAATATTTTATAATGATAGTAATCGGAATCAAAATTGGAAGCAGGCTGAAACATGAGGTACGTAACATGCATGATAAAAAAACCCGCTGTTATTTTTTTTCTGGATTGCTGTTTGAACTTAGCAGTTAGTTGTTTAACAGTTTTAAGACGGACAGTCATCCTGCCAGAATCGTCGAATCTTCTGACCTACTCTGCAACTCTACTCGGCAATTCAAGCCAGCGTTCTCTCATGAACTTGGGCCTCACTTCTTACCTCTCCAACTCAAGAAAGCCTTTCTCATCTCATCACCTATTCAAGCCTCTCATCTTTTCTGATTTACAGTCCTTTAAAGGACTACACAACACTGATTTCAGCAAAACAATATTCTACTTACCGACTTTCCAATTTCTCGCCTCTCCAGAATACTTTTACCTTTATTAATTTTTATTATTCATTTTGTATTGTAAACCAATTCCGCGATTGCCCATACCACCATGATTGCTTAAGATTTTAAGCAACCATGCTTAATTGATTGAATAACAATAAATTTTTGCTTTATAAGACTTTAAACACTCGTTTAAAGTGTTTACTAACAGTTCATATAATAAACGGCATTGTATACACATTTAAAATAAGACTTTTTACTGTGTGTGATAGCAAAAACAAGATTATCAGAATATGTCTCCTTCTTGCTTTACACCATAACAAAAATAAGTTGATAATTTGTATGCTCGATATATGAAATATGATTCGATATCACTCAATATGATTTAACATAACTTGTTCTCGAACCTAATATTTGTTTATGAATCAAAGTAATTGATTTGCCACTCTCGACAGAGGTGCTAAATGGGTACCCGGTAGGATGCGAAAGATATTGTATGTTTGATTTTGCCAGCGCCAATAATTATGCGGCTACGACGAATGCAAGGAATGCTCACCAGGGAGTGGAAATTGTGCACTTTTCGAGCTTGATTGAAATGAATCCAATTACCGGGGTAATAATATGCTGTAACGCGCTCATTTGGGCCATTCGGGGAAAAGCGCTTTATAAAAATTGGTTATTATTATTATTAATAAATCGATCCATTCACCCATTCATCAATTTTTTTATTTACCTAATATATATTCTCACGAGCTGAATTTATTTGCCGAAAATGTTAACTTCCCCAAAACACCAGAAGTTTCAGTCTGTGTGTCCAAATAGATATGTGATAAATTCCCTTTCTAGCTTCGTTGTGATTGCAGATGAATAAAATCTAGGGCTAAAATTTTCGCCTGTTGCCATTACGAAATGCAGCTTATTAGGCGCAGTATACATCTCGCAAGAGATGCTCAAGGCGCTCAAGTGAAGGGGAAGCAAACAAAATAATAACAACTAGAATTTAATTCGTCATGCGGACGAATTAGGTGGTCTGTCATGATTTTTCATTCAGAGTCGGCTAATGTATAAAATGAATCACTTAGATATGATTGATAATCTTGATTCTAGACATCCTAAGAATAAATTTTGACCATTGCTCAATGTGATTATTAATGTGGTGATGACAATCGTCAGACATACATATTCACACAGATATATAGAAGATAGATCATGACTATATATATTGATGGATGACGCGATGGATGGATCAAGTGATGGATTGAGAGATAAATGATAGGTGGTTATATTAATAAAACATAGATAGACAGACATATAGATAGATTGATAGATAGAGACAGATAGATTGATATACTCAAATAGATATATATAATAGAAATAGACAGATAGATAGATAGACAGATAGCCAGACAGACCGACATACATATAGAAAGATAGACAGGCAGATAGATAGATGGATATATAGAAAGAAAGATAGATATACATATCTAAACAGATTGATATATTATATTAGACACAGAGAGAGATAGATAGACAGATACATATGCAAAGTAGGTAGATAGACAGCTAGACATATATATGGATAGATAGAGTGAGAGAGAGAGACATATTGTTACGATATTGCAACAAATAACAAGTGTTTAATTTCCTCTTTGTGTTTAATTTCCTCTTTTTTATTACAGAAAATAATTATACATAAATAAAACAAATAATGATCTTACATAAATCTCTTGAAGTGTCCGATGTAAAATCCCGAAGTGATGATACTATATCCAAGTAATAATCCAAATGATAAAATCCCAGTTGGCTGGCGAAAATTCACAATGATGGCGATGATGAAACTGATGTTGAAGTCCGATGAATAATAAGAGTCACTGCAACGAGTTGAAATGTGAGTGAAGACGATGTTGATGATGATTAACAGTCAATTTCAGCAATCCATGGGTTGAAGCGTGTTCATTGAACAGGTTGATGATGTTGATGATCTCGATGAGAACTGATAATTTCTCTCTCAAAATAACTACAAACAGTTCATTGATGCATAAACTGCTCTGATCTGATCTGGTGAAGTGATCTCATATGATGTGATGTGATCTCCTGCTCTCATATGATGTGATGATCAAGTGATCTAATATGATATGATGATCATCTTGAAAAATCTGCAGCTTTATACTAATTACAAGTGTTCTAGATCATTCTCAAATTTCGACTAATCTACAAGCTTCTAGAATTGTCTTCCAAAAGAACTTTCTCCTTTCAGGAGCAGTCAAAATCCAGAACACTCTTGAATGACCTCATTGAAACCAACAGTGTAAACAAAATACCTAAGCCTATTCATTTCCACTACCAATACAATTCTATTGTTTGGCTTTTCCTTATTCAACAATAAAACTCCTTGGCCTTTAAATAGGCAAGGCCTGCATAATAAAAAGACATCCAATTCTTGGCTATCCTTAAAGGGAAATAACTAATAGATAAATGTAATTGCTTTTAAAATTCTTTTACAATTATTCATATATATAACACCTCCCCCACCGGGAAAAAGAAAGCTTTACCGTAGTAAAGGTTTCTTTAAGATTAATTTTTTTCTTTTAACTGTTCAAAGTCATCTTGATAAATCATTTACATTTATCGTGTACAAAGATATAGTACTTAACGAACATGTTAAAATAAATGAACATCAAAGATGTTTTCTTCAAATGACACACTTGGTCAAAATCATGAATAATTTCACTTTTTATACTCTTGATAGAGCATCAGCAATTACATTATTCTTTCCCTTTAAGTGTACAATTTTCAAAGGGAATGGTTGGAGCATTAGGCTCCATCTATACAGTCTTTGATTCTTTGTTTTGAATTTCTCCAAAAACACAAGAGGATTGTGATCTGTATAGACTGTAATCTCTCCATTGGTTAGATACACCTCAAACTGCTGAAGGGCTAGTACGAGACTCAGGGCCTCTTTTTCAATAGTTGAGTACTTCTTCTGAAATCTATTGAGTTTCTTAGAGAAGTAGCACACTGGTTTTTCGATGCCTTTTTCATCTTCTTGGAGCAATACTGCTCCTACTCCAACATCACATGCATCAATTGCTACTTTGAATGGCTTTGTGAAGTTTGGAGCTGCCAAAATAGGCTCATTCACCAAAATGGCCTTTAATTTCTCAAATGATCTTTGACATTCGTCAGACCAAACTTCACTTTTGCCTTCAGCAGGTTTGTCAGAGGACTAACCACTGTACTGAAATTTGGAACAAATTTCCTGTAGAAGCCACTCATACCTAAGAATCTGAGCAATTCTTTCTTAGTTGTGGGAATTGGGAAGTCTAAGATAGCTTGTATCTTGGCTTCTCTTGGTAGCACTTGCCCTTGACCAACCACATGACCAAGATATGTGACCTTTGCCTTGGCAAATTCACTTTTCATCAGATTCACTACTAGATTGGTTTTGTCCAGCCTGTCAAACAGTGCTCGCAAATGATTCAGATGATCATTCCAAGTATCACTGTATACTAGGATGTCGTCTATGTATACGACACAATTGTCAAGTCCGGCAATCACTTGATTTGTCAACCTTTGGAAGGTTGCTGGTGCATTTTTCATTCCAAAAGGCATGACTTTGCATTGAAATAAGCCTTCAGGTGTAACAAAGGCTGATATCTCTTTGGCTCGGTCAGTCAATGGCACTTGCCAATATCCTTTAAGCAAGTCTATCTTTGTGATATAGGCAGAATTTCCAACCCTATCAATACAATCTTCTAACCTAGGAATTGGATACGAGTCAGTCTTAGTTACTGCATTGACCTTTCGGTAATCAATGCAAAATCTCTGAGAGCCGTCTGGCTTTGGAACCATTACAATGGGAGAACTCCAACTACTCTGACTCGGTTCGATTATGTCATTATCTAACATGAACTGTATTTCCTTATTCACCATTTCCAACTTGCTTGTATTGAGCCTATAAGGATTCTGTTTGATAGGTCTGACATCACCTATGTCTACGTCATGTACAGTTAAAGGTGTACGACCTGGTTTGTCTTTACACACATTTTCATATTCTCTTAACAGGCCAGATAAATCATTTCTTTGATCTTCAGGCAGGTGTTTTAATGCCTCATCCATGTTTCCTAACATCTCTGAGTTAGATAACTTTACACCACATGGTTCGTTCTTAGATACATCTGCAGAGTTGCTAATTTTCCGGATTTTTCCGGAATTCCGGATTTTTTCCTTTGCTGAAAAATATTCCGGAAAAAAAAATCGATTGTCAAAGTGAAATCCGTAAAAATTTCCCCTCCATATCTTGTCACGGAGTTCGCTACGGAGAGCGCAATTTCAATTTTGGATGGCCAATTTGCGCAGACGGAAAATTATTAGCGTTGTGCGCAGCATCAAGTTTAGCTGGTACTGTACTTGCACGGTACGCGCGAGCAATACATTGTAGCAGTTGCAAACGCCGCCCTATACCCTGCAGGGATACGGGTGTCAGCGCTATCCCAGTCGGGCGATCGCCCGGTAGAACCGCTCGAAGCACGGCCCGGTGTGGCTGCAATTGCCTGCTGCTGCGTGAGTGATTGGTTGTCTGCCGCGGGATTTCAGCTGAAAACCTATTTGCTACCATGAAATATGTGTTCTCTGGTGCGTATTCATCAATTCATATGTGTGAACTATCCATCATTTTGATAGAAATTGTGATTTATGGATTTTCAATAGTATAGGATCGTCTTGTTGATGAGTACAGTGAGTGAAAAAGGGCACCCCAGCTGCTACATACACGATACACCCGTCCCGAGTCGCACCCATTGGCCGCAGCATATTAACCCGCAGCAGGTTAACCCGTACCGTAATGAGTACGGGTTACATGATTTTTTTTTTTGAGCACCTTTCTTGCCTATGATATGAAGTTTATTATGTCATTAATTATTTGTTATGTACTACTGTAGATTAATGATTTCAGCCCTCTAGAGTCTAAAGAATAAGAAAACGTTCCAGCTTCAGGGGGCTTCGCCCTTGACCCCGCCAGGGGCCCTGGGCGGGCCCCTGGACCCCCGGCCTGGGTTTTCAGGATTTTTTTGAGCTATCAGTTAGCATCTCTGCATCTGTATAAGACAATTCATTATCTGTCTTTCCATAGCATTCTTCTTCATGAACATCTACATGTTTTTCTTCTTTGACCTGCGTTGTACCTATTGGCCCACTAGCCTCTCGCTCAAAGTATTCTTTCAACATGTTTACATGACAAACTCTTTGAACTTTCTTCGATCAGGGGTACTGATCACAAAGTTGACATTATTCAATTTCTTTTTGACTATGTAGGGACCACTAAACCTAGCTTTCAATGGCTCACCTTGCAAAGGCAACAACACTAACACTTTGTCTCCAGGCTTGAAACTTCACTCTTTTGCATTTTTGTCAGCTTGAGCTTTCATTTTTCCCTGCGACTCTTTCAAGTGTTCCTTAGCCACATCACAAGCTTTTGAGAGCCTTTCTCTAAACTTTGACACATAGTCTAGAAGGTTTACATCATCATCCTGAACCATAAACCTCTCTTTGATAAGCTTTAGAGGACCCCTAACCTCATGACCATAGACCAATTCAAATGGACTGAAACCCGTGGACTCATTCGGGGAATCCCTAGTTGCAAACAGTAGGAATGAGATCCCTTTATCCCAGTCATCGGGATAGTCTTCACAATAAGCCCTAATCATGGTCTTCAAAGTCTGATGATAGCGTTCTAACGCTCCTTGGGACTGTGGGTGATAAGCAGAGGACTTGATCTGCTTTATTCCCAACTCCTTCATAACTTGCTGAAATATTCCTGACATGAAATTTGACCCTTGATCAGATTGAATTTCCTTCGGCAGAGCGTACCTAGTGAAAAACTGCACTAACGCCTGCACCACTGTCTTTGCCGTGATACTTCTCAAAGGTATCGCCTCTGGAAACCGTGTAGACAAGTCCATAATCGTCAGGAGAAATCTGTGACCCGACCTCGTTCTGGGTAAGGGTCCGACACAATCAACAAGAACCCTAGTAAAAGGTTCATCAAATGCAGGAATGGGTATCAATGGAGCAGGCTTGATAGAAGGCTGTGCCTTACCAATAATCTGACATGTGTGACATGTCTTACAGAAATGCACAACATCTTTGTGCATCTTAGGCCAATAGAAATGCCTCATAATTCTATCTTCTGTCTTCCGAATACCGACATGACCTGCCATAGGTAACTCATGAGCCATTTTCAGAATATCTGTGCGGTAACAAGGAGGAACTACTACCTGGTGAATTATACACCAATCTTCATCAGCTGGTCTCCGGGGAGGTCTCCATTTCCTCATCAAAATGTCATCTTTGACATAAAAGCACTCAGGAACCTTATCAGCCTCAGCCTCAGAACATGCTTTTTGTAACAAGCTTTTTAATTCTGGGTCTGCCTGTTGTGCCTGTACAAGGGAGGATTTACTAAACAAACTATCATTGTTAGCAACAGAATCCCCATTCAAATCCTTGAAAAAGGTTTCAGCTAACCAGACATCAGTACTCTCCTCTACATCAGCAGATTCCGCATCATCCTTTTCAGCTCTACGAGTCTGAGACCTAGTAACAACACAATCCGGGAAAATCCCTGGAAAATATTCCTGCAACAATTCAGTTTCAGCTACCTCAACGGGCTTTTCCGAAACCACTGGAGATGCAACAACTTTATCTCCAGCCAAGTCGTTACCTAACAAGAAATCAACACCTTTCATGGGTAAATCTGGAACGACACCAACAGTCACAGGACCACTAACTAGGTCACACTTTAAGTCGACCTTATGCAAAGGAACCGACATGAAATTTGGGCCAATACCTTGAACTAAGACGTTGGCATTCTCTGAACTCTCCGGAGGAAGAGCCGAATCCCCTGGCACCATCAGGGACTGTGCAGCCCCTGTATCCCTAAGGATCACCACTGACCTACCAGCAGCACCAGTCGAACAAGGGGATACTTCACCATCATGCAAAAAACTTCTAAAAGTTTCATCAACCTGTTTAACTTTATCAGCAAATACCAGAGAAACACTCTCAACATCTTGATTGGGCTCTGATGGAACAAACTCCATCGAGGGAACACTTGTTTGCTTGACAAAACCCATGTCTTTCTTAGTTTTGGTTGGCATTCCATCCAATTTCCAACATGATTCTTTCAAATGTCCCGATTTATGACAATGAGTACAAATTTTGGAACTACGACTCTCAGACCTTTTGGTTGATTCTGTGCCTCCACTAGCCTGATTCTTGTTAGCGTCTTTGTCCTTGCTTGCATATTTTCCCTCACTAGGTTTATTGTGGGATTCAAATGACCCTTTACCTTTCTTTTTCCAATAATTCTTGAAAGGAGGCCTATCTCCACTACCTTTATGTGTGACCTCAAATTCATCAGCTACTATGGCTGCTTTACTGACTTCAGTAACTCTATGGTCATCTAAGTGAGATTTAATGCCAAAAGGAAGACTCTTTTTGAATTCTTCTAGGAGGACAACTTCCCTAAGGTGAACAAAATCTTTGTCAACTTTCAGTGATCTGTACCACTTATCGAACATCATTTCTTGTTCCTTAGCAAATTCAACATACGTCTGGCCTGTTTGTCTTTGCATGTTCCTAAATTTATGTCTGTACGCTTCTGGTACCAACTCATATGCATTGAGAATTTTTTCTTTCACTGTAGCATAGTCACATGATTGCATTTCAGAGAGCGAAGAATAGACTTTTGCAGCCTTTCCAACAAAAACACTTTGAAGGAGAAGAGTCCAGTATTCCTCGGGCCAATTCAGTCTCTTGGCCACTTTTTCAAATGACACAAAATATGTATCAACTCCCTCTTCATCAAATTTTGGCACAAGGCGAATGTTTTTCGCCACATCAAAGCCTTGGGGAGATTTATCTTTAGCAGAGTTAGTATTTGCATGAGCTAACTCCATTTCTTTCAACTTTAACTGGTACTCCAATCTCATTCTCCCCTTTTCGATGTTTATTTTCTCCATTTCAAGGTTTTCTCTGATTCTTTCCTTTTCAATGTTTTCTTTCATTTTCATTTCCATTTCAAATTTTGCAAGTTGAATCTGAGCATCATCTGAAACAACAGAAGTTTCAGACTCCTCTGTAAGCTTCATGTGACTAGCTAACAAGTCAATTATCTCTGCCTTCTTTAAACCTGGGGCTAGAGATACACCCAAATGATCACAAACTGTTATCAAATCATCTTTCTTCAGTGACTTCAAATGATCATATGACAATTCTGTCATTGCAAGAAATTCTTCAACATCAAATGTAGCCATAGTGAATATACACAAATACAAGCAAGTAATAACACAGTACAGTATATTCTAGAACTTTCCCAAAATTTCCAAAATGTTTTCAATTCAAATTGGCTTTTGTTTCAAACTGACTTTCGTCTCAAATTGCCTTGGCTTGTACAAATTTGGTTTCCGTTTCCCGGACAAGCCCCCAAAATTATTTGTTACGATACTGCAACAAATAACAAGTGTTTAATTTCCTCTTTGTGTTTAATTTCCTCTTTTTTTATTACAGGAAATAATTATACATAAATAAAACAAATAATGATCTTACATAAATCTCTTGAAGTGTCCGATGTAAAATCCCGAAGTGATGATACTATATCCAAGTAATAATCCAAATGATAAAATCCCAGTTGGCTGGCGAAAATTCACAATGATGGCGATGATGAAACTGATGTTGAAGTCCGATGAATAATAAGAGTCACTGCAACGAGTTGAAATGTCCGTGAAGACGATGTTGATGATGATTAACAGTCAATTTCAGCAATCCATGGGTTGAAGCGTGTTCATTGAACAGGTTGATGATGTTGATGATCTCGATGAGAACTGATAATTTCTCTCTCAAAATAACTACAAACAGTTCATTGATGCATAAACTGCTCTGATCTGATCTGGTGAAGTGATCTCATATGATGTGATGTGATCTCCTGCTCTCATATGATGTGATGATCAAGCGATCTAATATGATGTGATGATCATCTTGAAAAATCTGCAGCTTTATACTAATTACAAGTGTTCTATATCATTCTCAAATTTCGACTAATCTACAAGCTTCTAGAATTGTCTTCCAAAAGAACTTTCTCCTTTCAGGAGCAGTCAAAATCCAGAACACTCTTGAATGACCTCCTTGAAATCAACAGTGTAAACAAAATACCTAAGCCTATTCATTTCCACTACCAATACAATTCTATTGTTTGGCTTTTCCTTATTCAACAATAAAACTCCTTGGCCTTTAAATAGGCAAGGCCTGCATAATAAAAAGACATCCAATTCTTGGCTATCCTTAAAGGGAAATAACTAATAGATAAATGTAATTGCTTTTAAAATTCTTTTACAATTATTCATATATATAACAATATTCAAACATGTAGATATATATTTGACAGAGAGATAGACATATATGTCATGGAGGTAGATAGATAGACAGACAGATGGATGGATTGATAGATAGATAGAAATAAATATACATAGATTTATAACAGATAGAGGATGGACGGATATGATTAGATAGATATAATATGAAAAAAAGTGATTATAATCTGTTTTATTTTGCAATATTTTAGCTATTATTTATTAGAATTGTTATAATTGATCGTGCGCAAGATATTAAAAAAAAATAATGTTCACCGCGGACTCAAAACCCTGCCCGCATGATTGAATGAGATGCAAGTCTGACACCTAACCGATTGAGCTAGAATATTTCCCATAGACTTTACACGTAA
This sequence comes from Lytechinus variegatus, assembly GCF_018143015.1. Taxonomy (NCBI): domain Eukaryota; kingdom Metazoa; phylum Echinodermata; class Echinoidea; order Temnopleuroida; family Toxopneustidae; genus Lytechinus; species Lytechinus variegatus. The sequence continues at coordinate 50,476,238 of NC_054742.1, forward strand.
GCAATTTTGAGAATTACAATTCCAATATTGCAAGTGAAAAACGGGCATGATCCCGGCATCTGATCAAAAAGTAGAGGGCACATTACCGAAAGCGCAGAATCTCAGCTATAACATATTAAAAGCTCAGGCAAAACTAACACGAAGAAATGGAGATATGGCTCACGAAATAGAGGAATGTCAAATCTAGTTTTGAGAAAAAGTCATGTCCCATAGAGATTACACGCAAAATACATGTGATATGAAAAAAGCAATTATAATCTGTTTTATCTTGCTAAATTTAAACTTTTATGCCTTTTTATTCGTCATAAAGGATCATGTAAAAGGTGGCAAAAAGAAAAAAAAATTGAAAAAAAAAATAATCTTGTTCACCCCAGGACTCGAACCTCCGCCCTCGAGAAAGCAAGTCAAATGCGTTATCCATTGAGCTACGATATTCCCCATAGAGATTACACGTAAGCAATTTTGAGAATTACAAAACCAATTTTGCAAGTGAAAAACGGGCATGATCCCGGCATCTGATAAAAAAATGAAGGGCACATCACCGAAAGCTTAGAATCTCAGCTACAACATATTAAAAGCTCAAGGAAAACTGACACGAAACAATGGAGATATGGCTCACGAAATAGAGGAATGTCAAATCTAGTTTTGGGAAAAAGTCATGTCCCGTAGAGATTACACGCAAAATGAGGAAAAATGACATCCCTCTTTTCATCGCTATTTTACGGAATGATGCGTTACTCAAAACGAAAATTTATGTTAACTACGGAGAAAGAGTACATTCCAAACTACAACATACCGAAATCTGGGCGAAAAACGATCTATATTTGAGAAGTTACAACCAAATTTGCATAAATTTAATGACGTCATTTTTGAAAAAATGAAATTTTTTAGTTTAGGCGCCATTTTGATGGCGTCATGATCAAATTGAGGGACATTGGTGACATGAAATCAAATTTACAACTAATACCCTATCGATATATGAAAAAAAATTGGGGGTCAACGGACTATTTAAAGAGCTACAGTGAATTTTCAATAGTGTTACATATATGAATAATTGTAAAAGAATTTTAAAAGGCAATTACATTTATCTATTAGTTATTTCCCTTTAAGGATAGCCAAGAATTGTAAAGAACATTCCAGGATGTCTTTTTATTATGCAGGCCTTGCCTATTTAAAGGCCAGGGAGTTTTATTGTTGAATAAGGAAAAGCCAAACAATAGAATTGTATTGGTAGTGGAAATGAATAGGCTTAGGTATTTTGTTTACACTGTTGATTTCAATGAGGTAATTCAAGAGTGTTCTGGATTTTGACTGCTCCTGAAAGGAGAAAGTTCTTTTGGAAGACAATTCTAGAAGCTTGTAGATTAGTCGAAATTTGAGAATGATCTAGAACACTTGTAATTAGTATAAAAGCTGCAGATTTTTCAAGATGATCATCACATCATATTAGATCACATCATATTAGATCACACCATCACATCATATGAGAGCAGGAGATCACTTTACCAGACCAGATCAGAGCAGTTTATGCATCAATGAACTGTTTGCAGTTATTTTGAGAAATTATCAGTTCTCATCGAGATCATCAACATCATCAACCTGTTCAATGAACACGCTTCAACCCATGGATTGCTGAGATTGACTGTTAATCATCATCAACATCGTCTTCACGGACATTTCAACTCGTTGCAGTGACTCTTATTATTCATCGGACTTCAACCTCAGTTTCATCATCGCCATCATTGTGAATTTTCGCCAGTCAACTGGGATTTTTATCATTTGGATTATTACTTGGATATAGCATCATCACTTCGGGATTTTACATCGGACACTTCAAGAGATTTATGTAAGATCATTATTTGTTTTATTTATGTATAATTATTTCCTGTAAAAAAAAAAAGAGGAAATTAAACACAAAGAAGAAATTAAACACTTGTTATTTGTTGCAGTATCGTAACAAATAATTTTGGGGGCTTGTCCGGGAAACAAAAACCAAATTTGTACAAGCCAGTTTGAAACTAAAACCAGTTGTCCGGGAAACGAAAACCAAATTTGTACAAGCCAAGGCAATTTGAAACGAAAACCAAATTTAAAGCCAATTTGAAATTAAAACCAGTTTTTCAGGAAACAAAAGCCAATTTGAATTGGAAACATTTTGGAAACATTTTGGAAAGTTCTAGAATATACTGTACTGTGTTATTACGTGCTTGTATTTGTGTATATTCACTATGGCTACATTTGATGTTGAAGAATTTCTTGCAATGACAGAATTGTCATATGATCATTTGAAGTCACTGAAGAAAGATGATTTGATAACAGTTTGTGATCATTTGGGTGTATCTCTAGCCCCAGGTTTAAAGAAGGCAGAGATAATTGACTTGTTAGCTAGTCACATGAAGCTTACAGAGGAGCCTGAAACTTCTATCAATATGTCAGAGGATGCTCAGATCCAACTGGCAAACATTGAATTGGAAAAGGAAAGAATCAAAGAAAACCTTGAAATGGAGAAAATAAACATTGAAAAGGAGAGAATGAGATTGGAGTACCAGTTAAAGTTGAAAGAAATGGAGTTAGCTCATGCAAATACTAACTCTGCGAAAGATAAATCTCCCCAAGTCTTTGATGTGGCGAAAAACATTCGCCTTGTGCCAAAATTTGATGAAGAGGGAGTTGATACATATTTTGTGTCATTTGAAAAAGTGGCCAAGAGACTGAATTGGCCCGAGGAATACTGGACTCTTCTCCTTCAAAGTGTTTTTGTTGGAAAGGCTGCAAAAGTCTATTCTTCGCTCTCTGAAATGCAATCATGTGACTATGCTACAGTAAAAGAAACAATTCTCAATGCATATGAGTTAGTACCAGAAGCGTACAGACATAAATTTAGGAACATGCAAAGACAAACAGGCCAGACGTATGTTGAATTTGCTAGGGAACAAGAAATGATGTTCGATAAGTGGTACAGATCACTGAAAGTTGACAAAGATTTTGTTCACCTTAGGGAAGTTGTCCTCCTAGAAGAATTCAAAAAGAGTCTTCCTTTTGGCATTAAATCTCACTTACATGTAGTTGACCATAGAGTTACTGAAGTCAGTAAAGCAGCCATAGTAGCTGATGAATTTGAGGTCACACATAAAGGTAGTGGAGATAGGCCTCCTTTCAAGAATTATTGGAAAAAGAAAGGTAAAGGGTCATTTGAATCCCACAATAAACCTAGTGAGGGAAAATATGCAAGCAAGGACAAAGACGCTAATAAGAATCAGGCTAGTGGGGGCACAGAATCAACCAAACGGTCTGAGAGTCGTAGTTCCAAAATTTGTACTCATTGTCATAAATCGGGACATTTGAAAGAATCATGTTGGAAATTGGTTGGAATGCCAACCAAAACTAAGAAAGACATGGGTTTTGTCAAGCAAACAAGTGTTCCCTCGATGGAGTTTGTTCCATCAGAGCCCAATCAAGATGTTGAGAGTGTTTCTCTAGAATTTGCTGATAAAGTCAAGCAGGTTGATGAAACTTTTAGAAGTTTTTTGCATGATGGTGAAGTATCCCCTTGTTCGACTGGTGCTGCTGGTAGGTCAGTGGTGATCCTTAGGGATACAGGGGCTGCACAGTCCCTGATGGTGCCAGGTGATTCGGCTCTTCCTCTGGAGAGTTCAGAGAATGCCAACGTCTTAGTTCAAGGTATTGGCCCAAATTTCATGTCAGTTCCTTTGCATAAGGTCGACTTAAAGTGTGACCTAGTTAGTGGTCCTGTGACTGTTGGTGTCGTTCCAGAATTACCCATGAAAGGTGTTGATTTCTTGTTAGGTAACGACTTGGCTGGAGATAAAGTTGTTGCATCTCCAGTGGTTTTGGAAAAGCCCGTTGAGGTAGCTGAAACTGAATTGTTGCAGGAAGATTTTCCAGGGATTTTCCCGGATTGTGTTGTTACTAGGTCTCAGACTCGTAGAGCTGAAAAAGATGATGCGGAATCTGCTGATGTAGAGGAGAGTACTGATGTCTGGTTAGCTGAAACCTTTTTCAAGGATTTGAATGGGGATAGTGTTGAAGGCTCTGTTGCTAACAATGGTAGTTTGTTTAGTAAATCCTCCCTTGTACAGGCACAACAGGCAGACCCAGAATAAAAAGCTTGTCACAGAAAGCATGTTCTGAGGCTGAGGCTGATAAGGTTCCTGAGTGCTTTTATGTCAAAGATGACATTTTGATGAGGAAATGGAGACCTCCCCGGAGACCAGTTGATGAAGATTGGTGTATAATTCACCAGGTTGTAGTTCCTCCTTGTTACCGCACAGATATTCTGAAAATGGCTCATGAGTTACCTATGGCAGGTCATGTCGGTATTCGGAAGACAGAAGATAGAATTATGAGGCATTTCTATTGGCCTAAGATGCACAAAGATGTTGTGCATTTCTGTAAGACGTGTCACACATGTCAGATTATTGGTAAGGCACAGCCTTCTATCAAGCCTGCTCCATTGATACCCATTCCTGCATTTGATGAACCTTTTACTAGGGTTCTTGTTGATTGTGTCGGACCCTTACCCAGAACGAGGTCGGGTCACAGATTTCTCCTGACGATTATGGACTTGTCTACACGGTTTCCAGAGGCGATACCTTTGAGAAGTATCACTGCAAAGACAGTGGTGCAGGCGTTAGTGCAGTTTTTCACTAGGTACGGTCTGCCGAAGGAAATTCAATCTGATCAAGGGTCAAATTTCATGTCAGGAATATTTCAGCAAGTTATGAAGGAGTTGGGAATAAAGCAGATCAAGTCCTCTGCTTATCACCCACAGTCCCAAGGAGCGTTAGAACGCTATCATCAGACTTTGAAGACCATGATTAGGGCTTATTGTGAAGACTATCCCGATGACTGGGATAAAGGGATCTCATTCCTACTGTTTGCAACTAGGGATTCCCCGAATGAGTCCACGGGTTTCAGTCCATTTGAATTGGTCTATGGTCATGAGGTTAGGGGTCCTCTAAAGCTTATCAAAGAGAGGTTTATGGTTCAGGATGATGATGTAAACCTTCTAGACTATGTGTCAAAGTTTAGAGAAGGGCTCTCAAAAGCTTGTGATGTGGCTAAGGAACACTTGAAAGAGTCGCAGGGAAAAATGAAAGCTCAAGCTGACAAAAATGCAAAAGAGCGAAGTTTCAAGCCTGGAGACAAAGTGTTAGTGTTGTTGCCTTTGCAAGGTGAGCCCTTGAAAGCTAGGTTTAGTGGTCCCTACATAGTCAAAAAGAAATTGAATGATGTCAACTATGTAATCAGTACCCCTGATCGAAGAAAGTCTCAAAGAGTTTGTCATGTAAACATGTTAAAAGAATACTTTGAGCGAGAGGCTAGTCAGCCAATAGGTACAACACAGGTCAAAGAAGAAGAAAAACATGTAGATGTACATGAAAAAGAATGCTATGGAAAGACAGATAATGAATTGTCTTATACAGATGTATCTAAGAACGAACCATGTGGTATAAAGTTGTCTAACTCAGAGATGTTAAGAAATATGGATGAGGCATTAAAACACCTGCCTGAAGATCAGAGAAATGATATATCTGGCCTGTTAAGAGAATATGAGAATGTATGTAAAGACAAACCAGGTCGTACACCTTTAACTGTACATGATGTAGACGTAGGTGATGTAAGACCTATCAAACAGAATCCTTATAGGCTCAATCCAAGCAAGTTGGAAATGGTGAATAAGGAAATACAGTTTATGTTAGATAATGACATAATCGAACCGAGTCAGAGTAGTTGGAGTTCTCCCATTGTAATGGTTCCAAAGCCAGACGGCTCTCAGAGATTTTGCATTGATTACCGGAAGGTAAATGCAGTAACTAAGACTGACTCGTATCCAATTCCTAGGTTAGAAGATTGTATTGATAAGGTTGGAAATTCTGCCTATATCACAAAGATAGACTTGCTTAAAGGATATTGGCAAGTGCCACTGACTGACCGAGCCAAAGAGATATCAGCCTTTGTCACACCTGAAGGCTTGTTTCAATGCAAAGTCATGCCTTTTGGAATGAAAAATGCACCAGCAACCTTCCAAAGGTTGACAAATCAAGTGATTGCCGGACTTGACAATTGTGTCGTATACATTGACGACATCCTAGTATACAGTGATACTTGGAATGATCATCTGAATCATTTGCGAGCACTGTTTGACAGGCTGGACAAAGCCAATCTAGTAGTGAATCTGATGAAAAGTGAATTTGCCAAGGCAAAGGTCACATATCTTGGTCATGTGGTTGGTCAAGGGCAAGTGCTACCAAAAGAAGCTAAGATACAAGCTATCTTAGACTTCCCAGTTCCCACAACTAAGAAAGAATTGCTCAGATTCTTAGGTATGAGTGGCTTCTACAGGAAATTTGTTCCAAATTTCAGTACAGTGGTTAGTCCTCTGACAAACCTGCTGAAGGCAAAAGTGAAGTATGTTTGGTCTGACGAATGTCAAAGATCATTTGAGAAATTAAAGGCCATTTTGGTGAATGAGCCTATTTTGGCAGCTCCAAACTTCACAAAGCCGTTCAAAGTAGCAATTGATGCATGTGATGTTGGAGTAGGAGCAGTATTGCTCCAAGAAGATGAAGAAGGCATCGAAAAACCAGTGTGCTACTTCTCTAAGAAACTCAATCGGTTTCAAAAGAAATACTCAACTATTGAAAAAGAGGCCCTGAGTCTCGTACTAGCCCTTCAGCAGTTTGAGGTGTATCTAACCAATGGAGAGATTACAGTCTATACAGACCACAATCCTCTTGTGTTTTTGGAGAAATTCAAAACAAAGAATCAAAGACTGTACAGATGGAGCCTAATGCTCCAACCATTCCCTTTGAAAATTGTACACATAAAGGGAAAGAATAATGTAATTGCTGATGCTCTATCAAGAGTATAAAAAGTGAAATTATTCATGATTTTGACCAAGTGTGTCATTTGAAGAAAACATCTTTGATGTTCATTTATTTTAACATGTTCGTTAAGTACTATATCTTTGTACACGATAACTGTAAATGATTTATCAAGATGACTTTGAACAGTTAAAAGAAAAAGTAATCATAAAGAAACCTTTACTACGGTAAAGCTTTCTTTTCCCCGGTGGGGGAGGTGTTACATATATGAATAATTGTAAAAGAATTTTAAAAGGCAATTACATTTATCTATTAGTTATTTCCCTTTAAGGATAGCCAAGAATTGTAAAGAACATTCCAGGATGTCTTTTTATTATGCAGGCCTTGCCTATTTAAAGGCCAGGGAGTTTTATTGTTGAATAAGGAAAAGCCAAACAATAGAATTGTATTGGTAGTGGAAATGAATAGGCTTAGGTATTTTGTTTACACTGTTGATTTCAATGAGGTCATTCAAGAGTGTTCTGGATTTTGACTGCTCCTGAAAGGAGAAAGTTCTTTTGGAAGACAATTCTAGAAGCTTGTAGATTAGTCGAAATTTGAGAATGATCTAGAACACTTGTAATTAGTATAAAAGCTGCAGATTTTTCAAGATGATCATCACATCATATTAGATCACATCATATTAGATCACACCATCACATCATATGAGAGCAGGAGATCACTTTACCAGACCAGATCAGAGCAGTTTATGCATCAATGAACTGTTTGCAGTTATTTTGAGAAATTATCAGTTCTCATCGAGATCATCAACATCATCAACCTGTTCAATGAACACGCTTCAACCCATGGATTGCTGAGATTGACTGTTAATCATCATCAACATCGTCTTCACGGACATTTCAACTCGTTGCAGTGACTCTTATTATTCATCGGACTTCAACCTCAGTTTCATCATCGCCATCATTGTGAATTTTCGCCAGTCAACTGGGATTTTTATCATTTGGATTATTACTTGGATATAGCATCATCACTTCGGGATTTTACATCGGACACTTCAAGAGATTTATGTAAGATCATTATTTGTTTTATTTATGTATAATTATTTCCTGTAAAAAAAAAAAGAGGAAATTAAACACAAAGAAGAAATTAAACACTTGTTATTTGTTGCAGTATCGTAACAAATAATTTTGGGGGCTTGTCCGGGAAACAAAAACCAAATTTGTACAAGCCAGTTTGAAACTAAAACCAGTTGTCCGGGAAACGAAAACCAAATTTGTACAAGCCAAGGCAATTTGAAACGAAAACCAAATTTAAAGCCAATTTGAAATTAAAACCAGTTTTTCAGGAAACAAAAGCCAATTTGAATTGGAAACATTTTGGAAACATTTTGGAAAGTTCTAGAATATACTGTACTGTGTTATTACGTGCTTGTATTTGTGTATATTCACTATGGCTACATTTGATGTTGAAGAATTTCTTGCAATGACAGAATTGTCATATGATCATTTGAAGTCACTGAAGAAAGATGATTTGATAACAGTTTGTGATCATTTGGGTGTATCTCTAGCCCCAGGTTTAAAGAAGGCAGAGATAATTGACTTGTTAGCTAGTCACATGAAGCTTACAGAGGAGCCTGAAACTTCTATCAATATGTCAGAGGATGCTCAGATCCAACTGGCAAACATTGAATTGGAAAAGGAAAGAATCAAAGAAAACCTTGAAATGGAGAAAATAAACATTGAAAAGGAGAGAATGAGATTGGAGTACCAGTTAAAGTTGAAAGAAATGGAGTTAGCTCATGCAAATACTAACTCTGCGAAAGATAAATCTCCCCAAGTCTTTGATGTGGCGAAAAACATTCGCCTTGTGCCAAAATTTGATGAAGAGGGAGTTGATACATATTTTGTGTCATTTGAAAAAGTGGCCAAGAGACTGAATTGGCCCGAGGAATACTGGACTCTTCTCCTTCAAAGTGTTTTTGTTGGAAAGGCTGCAAAAGTCTATTCTTCGCTCTCTGAAATGCAATCATGTGACTATGCTACAGTAAAAGAAACAATTCTCAATGCATATGAGTTGGTACCAGAAGCGTACAGACATAAATTTAGGAACATGCAAAGACAAACAGGCCAGACGTATGTTGAATTTGCTAGGGAACAAGAAATGATGTTCGATAAGTGGTACAGATCACTGAAAGTTGACAAAGATTTTGTTCACCTTAGGGAAGTTGTCCTCCTAGAAGAATTCAAAAAGAGTCTTCCTTTTGGCATTAAATCTCACTTAGATGACCATAGAGTTACTGAAGTCAGTAAAGCAGCCATAGTAGCTGATGAATTTGAGGTCACACATAAAGGTAGTGGAGATAGGCCTCCTTTCAAGAATTATTGGAAAAAGAAAGGTAAAGGGTCATTTGAATCCCACAATAAACCTAGTGAGGGAAAATATGCAAGCAAGGACAAAGACGCTAATAAGAATCAGGCTAGTGGGGGCACAGAATCAACCAAACGGTCTGAGAGTCGTAGTTCCAAAATTTGTACTCATTGTCATAAATCGGGACATTTGAAAGAATCATGTTGGAAATTGGTTGGAATGCCAACCAAAACTAAGAAAGACATGGGTTTTGTCAAGCAAACAAGTGTTCCCTCGATGGAGTTTGTTCCATCAGAGCCCAATCAAGATGTTGAGAGTGTTTCTCTAGAATTTGCTGATAAAGTCAAGCAGGTTGATGAAACTTTTAGAAGTTTTTTGCATGATGGTGAAGTATCCCCTTGTTCGACTGGTGCTGCTGGTAGGTCAGTGGTGATCCTTAGGGATACAGGGGCTGCACAGTCCCTGATGGTGCCAGGTGATTCGGCTCTTCCTCTGGAGAGTTCAGAGAATGCCAACGTCTTAGTTCAAGGTATTGGCCCAAATTTCATGTCAGTTCCTTTGCATAAGGTCGACTTAAAGTGTGACCTAGTTAGTGGTCCTGTGACTGTTGGTGTCGTTCCAGAATTACCCATGAAAGGTGTTGATTTCTTGTTAGGTAACGACTTGGCTGGAGATAAAGTTGTTGCATCTCCAGTGGTTTTGGAAAAGCCCGTTGAGGTAGCTGAAACTGAATTGTTGCAGGAAGATTTTCCAGGGATTTTCCCGGATTGTGTTGTTACTAGGTCTCAGACTCGTAGAGCTGAAAAAGATGATGCGGAATCTGCTGATGTAGAGGAGAGTACTGATGTCTGGTTAGCTGAAACCTTTTTCAAGGATTTGAATGGGGATAGTGTTGAAGGCTCTGTTGCTAACAATGGTAGTTTGTTTAGTAAATCCTCCCTTGTACAGGCACAACAGGCAGACCCAGAATAAAAAGCTTGTCACAGAAAGCATGTTCTGAGGCTGAGGCTGATAAGGTTCCTGAGTGCTTTTATGTCAAAGATGACATTTTGATGAGGAAATGGAGACCTCCCCGGAGACCAGTTGATGAAGATTGGTGTATAATTCACCAGGTTGGAGTTCCTCCTTGTTACCGCACAGATATTCTGAAAATGGCTCATGAGTTACCTATGGCAGGTCATGTCGGTATTCGGAAGACAGAAGATAGAATTATGAGGCATTTCTATTGGCCTAAGATGCACAAAGATGTTGTGCATTTCTGTAAGACGTGTCACACATGTCAGATTATTGGTAAGGCACAGCCTTCTATCAAGCCTGCTCCATTGATACCCATTCCTGCATTTGATGAACCTTTTACTAGGGTTCTTGTTGATTGTGTCGGACCCTTACCCAGAACGAGGTCGGGTCACAGATTTCTCCTGACGATTATGGACTTGTCTACACGGTTTCCAGAGGCGATACCTTTGAGAAGTATCACTGCAAAGACAGTGGTGCAGGCGTTAGTGCAGTTTTTCACTAGGTACGGTCTGCCGAAGGAAATTCAATCTGATCAAGGGTCAAATTTCATGTCAGGAATATTTCAGCAAGTTATGAAGGAGTTGGGAATAAAGCAGATCAAGTCCTCTGCTTATCACCCACAGTCCCAAGGAGCGTTAGAACGCTATCATCAGACTTTGAAGACCATGATTAGGGCTTATTGTGAAGACTATCCCGATGACTGGGATAAAGGGATCTCATTCCTACTGTTTGCAACTAGGGATTCCCCGAATGAGTCCACGGGTTTCAGTCCATTTGAATTGGTCTATGGTCATGAGGTTAGGGGTCCTCTAAAGCTTATCAAAGAGAGGTTTATGGTTCAGGATGATGATGTAAACCTTCTAGACTATGTGTCAAAGTTTAGAGAAAGGCTCTCAAAAGCTTGTGATGTGGCTAAGGAACACTTGAAAGAGTCGCAGGGAAAAATGAAAGCTCAAGCTGACAAAAATGCAAAAGAGCGAAGTTTCAAGCCTGGAGACAAAGTGTTAGTGTTGTTGCCTTTGCAAGGTGAGCCCTTGAAAGCTAGGTTTAGTGGTCCCTACATAGTCAAAAAGAAATTGAATGATGTCAACTATGTGATCAGTACCCCTGATCGAAGAAAGTCTCAAAGAGTTTGTCATGTAAACATGTTAAAAGAATACTTTGAGCGAGAGGCTAGTCAGCCAATAGGTACAACACAGGTCAAAGAAGAAGAAAAACATGTAGATGTACATGAAGAAGAATGCTATGGAAAGACAGATAATGAATTGTCTTATACAGATGTATCTAAGAACGAACCATGTGGTATAAAGTTGTCTAACTCAGAGATGTTAAGAAATATGGATGAGGCATTAAAACACCTGCCTGAAGATCAGAGAAATGATATATCTGGCCTGTTAAGAGAATATGAGAATGTATGTAAAGACAAACCAGGTCGTACACCTTTAACTGTACATGATGTAGACGTAGGTGATGTAAGACCTATCAAACAGAATCCTTATAGGCTCAATCCAAGCAAGTTGGAAATGGTGAATAAGGAAATACAGTTTATGTTAGATAATGACATAATCGAACCGAGTCAGAGTAGTTGGAGTTCTCCCATTGTAATGGTTCCAAAGCCAGACGGCTCTCAGAGATTTTGCATTGATTACCGGAAGGTAAATGCAGTAACTAAGACTGACTCGTATCCAATTCCTAGGTTAGAAGATTGTATTGATAAGGTTGGAAATTCTGCCTATATCACAAAGATAGACTTGCTTAAAGGATATTGGCAAGTGCCACTGACTGACCGAGCCAAAGAGATATCAGCCTTTGTCACACCTGAAGGCTTGTTTCAATGCAAAGTCATGCCTTTTGGAATGAAAAATGCACCAGCAACCTTCCAAAGGTTGACAAATCAAGTGATTGCCGGACTTGACAATTGTGTCGTATACATTGACGACATCCTAGTATACAGTGATACTTGGAATGATCATCTGAATCATTTGCGAGCACTGTTTGACAGGCTGGACAAAGCCAATCTAGTAGTGAATCTGATGAAAAGTGAATTTGCCAAGGCAAAGGTCACATATCTTGGTCATGTGGTTGGTCAAGGGCAAGTGCTACCAAAAGAAGCTAAGATACAAGCTATCTTAGACTTCCCAGTTCCCACAACTAAGAAAGAATTGCTCAGATTCTTAGGTATGAGTGGCTTCTACAGGAAATTTGTTCCAAGTTTCAGTACTGTGGTTAGTCCTCTGACAAACCTGCTGAAGGCAAAAGTGAAGTATGTTTGGTCTGACGAATGTCAAAGATCATTTGAGAAATTAAAGGCCATTTTGGTGAATGAGCCTATTTTGGCAGCTCCAAACTTCACAAAGCCGTTCAAAGTAGCAATTGATGCATGTGATGTTGGAGTAGGAGCAGTATTGCTCCAAGAAGATGAAGAAGGCATCGAAAAACCAGTGTGCTACTTCTCTAAGAAACTCAATCGGTTTCAAAAGAAATACTCAACTATTGAAAAAGAGGCCCTGAGTCTCGTACTAGCCCTTCAGCAGTTTGAGGTGTATCTAACCAATGGAGAGATTACAGTCTATACAGACCACAATCCTCTTGTGTTTTTGGAGAAATTCAAAACAAAGAATCAAAGACTGTACAGATGGAGCCTAATGCTCCAACCATTCCCTTTGAAAATTGTACACATAAAGGGAAAGAATAATGTAATTGCTGATGCTCTATCAAGAGTATAAAAAGTGAAATTATTCATGATTTTGACCAAGTGTGTCATTTGAAGAAAACATCTTTGATGTTCATTTATTTTAACATGTTCGTTAAGTACTATATCTTTGTACACGATAACTGTAAATGATTTATCAAGATGACTTTGAACAGTTAAAAGAAAAAGTAATCATAAAGAAACCTTTACTACGGTAAAGCTTTCTTTTCCCCGGTGGGGGAGGTGTTACATATATGAATAATTGTAAAAGAATTTTAAAAGGCAATTACATTTATCTATTAGTTATTTCCCTTTAAGGATAGCCAAGAATTGTAAAGAACATTCCAGGATGTCTTTTTATTATGCAGGCCTTGCCTATTTAAAGGCCAGGGAGTTTTATTGTTGAATAAGGAAAAGCCAAACAATAGAATTGTATTGGTAGTGGAAATGAATAGGCTTAGGTATTTTGTTTACACTGTTGATTTCAATGAGGTCATTCAAGAGTGTTCTGGATTTTGACTGCTCCTGAAAGGAGAAAGTTCTTTTGGAAGACAATTCTAGAAGCTTGTAGATTAGTCGAAATTTGAGAATGATCTAGAACACTTGTAATTAGTATAAAAGCTGCAGATTTTTCAAGATGATCATCACATCATATTAGATCACATCATATTAGATCACACCATCACATCATATGAGAGCAGGAGATCACATCACATCATATGAGATCACTTTACCAGACCAGATCAGAGCAGTTTATGCATCAATGAACTGTTTGCAGTTATTTTGAGAAATTATCAGTTCTCATCGAGATCATCAACATCATCAACCTGTTCAATGAACACGCTTCAACCCATGGATTGCTGAAATTGACTGTTAATCATCATCAACATCGTCTTCACGGACATTTCAACTCGTTGCAGTGACTCTTATTATTCATCGGACTTCAACCTCAGTTTCATCATCGCCATCATTGTGAATTTCGCCAGTCAACTGGGATTTTTATCATTTGGATTATTACTTGGATATAGCATCATCACTTCGGGATTTTACATCGGACACTTCAAGAGATTTATGTAAGATCATTATTTGTTTTATTTATGTATAATTATTTCCTGTAATAAAAAAAAGAGGAAATTAAACACAAAGAAGAAATTAAACACTTGTTATTTGTTGCAGTATCGTAACAATAGGCATGTTTTTGCCCATATATGGCTTATAGTGAGAGCTCGCGCGCACACGTGCTGCAAAGTTTAACGGGTGTTAATTTCGTTATTAATGGTTGTGTTGCGTTAGGGCGTTACGCGCGGAAGCGCGCGCGCAAATTTTTGAAGTGCTTTAAATGACCTGAAACGTACCCAAAAATTTTTTTTAGGCGCGCGTCATGACCTTTACATGACCTTTGATGACATTGACAGTTGACCCTTAACATGAAGTTAATGTCATGTAAATATTGTTAATTTTTTATAATTGATAATGAAGATATGATCAAATGAAGAATTTTACAAAATGGCGCGTAAATGACGTCATCATTGACATGTGACCTTCAAAAGCTTAGTATGCCGTCTCTATGATAGATTCTATGTATGACGAAAAAATCAGCAAAATTGATTCAGCCAATTCCGAGAAAAATTGGCGACAAACATAGGTGCTAAGAATAAATAAATAATAAAGAAAGAAAATTCTGACGAAATCAATAGGTGATCTGTCATAGACAGACCACCTAATAAAAGAAAGATTTTTTTTCCCCGGGACTCACTTTTGGAATACATAGATTCTTTGTTACTAGTAATTCATACGGACCTCATAGACCCTGGAAGGGATGTTCCCGTTAACTCAGCCAGCATAACACTTCCAGGGGATGATCGTGATTCTCCAGTCCCAATCATAAGGTAATCATAATCCAACTCAAGATAAAACACCAAGAATTCAACAAGAACATCAAATCCTGAAGGAGCCGTAATATACCAATTATAGTACACGTCGTTTGGGTAATTCCTGGGGTAATTTGGAGACGCGATTATCTGCGGTTGCCCAACAGCGAGGGTCACATTTTCTGTAAAACGATTCAGAAAATAACAAATTGGTAAGACTCCATTTCCGATGAATAATTACTTAAAGGACAAGTCCACCCAACAAAAACTTGATTTGAATAAAAAGAGAAAAATTCAAAAAGCACAACACTGAAAATTTCATCAAAATCGGATGTAAAATAAGAAGGTTATGGCATTTTAAAGTTTCGCTTATTTTCAACTAAATAGTTATATGAACGAGCCAGTTACATCCAAATGAGAGAGTTGATGACATCACTCACTCACTATTTCTTTTGTATTTTATTTAATATATGAAATATGAAATATTTTCTCGTCATTGTCATGTAAAATAAAGTTTCAATCCTCCCTAAACACGTGGAATTCCATTATTTTAACATTTTGTGCTTCAGGCAAGGAGGTCCTAATTGTCAAATTCATAAAAATTGAAATATTGTATAATTCAAACAATAAAAAACAAAAGAAATAGTGAGTGAGTGACATCATCGACTCTCGTTTGGATTTAACTAACTCGTTCATATAACTATTTTGTTGAAAATAAGCGAAACTTTGAAATGTCATAACTTTCTTATTTTACATCTGATTTTGATGAAATTTTCAGCATTGTGCTTGTCTGATTTTTCCCTATTGATTCAAATCAACATTTTTTCTGAGGTGGATTTGACCTTTAATAGATCGTATGGCATATGCTTAGCCGTCAATTTTAAATATTTACATACGATGACCAATGGATTGAACCAAGGTTCAACTCAATGACAAAAAAGCAATAAATCACATACTTTGTATAAAGTAAACATTATGTTAAAGAGGAATCCAACATTGGACTTAAAATGTGTTGGAAATGAGAAAAAAAGTGAGAGGAATTGGAAAGCAATGAGAAAGTTATGGCTGTTTTAAAATTGAGATCCCTAAGACTGTAAATTTCAATTGGGGAAGTAAATTACGACAATGGACAAGGACAATCTTGTGATTTTTCTCTTTGTGCATATTCCCCTGGGCAGTATTGGAATTATAACCTAGGAAGCATAAAGTTTTATGTCCTCATGAAATAAAATTATAATTTGAAGAAAAAAAAATATATTTTTTTTTAGCCATCTTTTATATGAGAGTAAGTAGAATCGTAGTGCTGCCTTATACCACTATGACACCACAAATGCGGCCAATTTGAAGTCTCCGTGTATATTGTGATCACCGATTCTTACTTTTAAAAATTTATGACTTTCTTATTGTTTGCCCGATATTCAAACTTTCTAGTATCAACTTGACTGATTTTTCAGTCGGCAGAGCTTAAAATTGGGCTAATCTAAAATTTCAAAAAAAAGGTGATTGAGCTGAATCATCAGATTTCTGGATTACATAAACCCATGTTGTGCAGATAACTGTTTTATGAGGATAGGCGAAATTTTGAAATGGCATTAATTTCCGATTTCATATTCGATTCTGACAAAATTTTCAGCATTATGCTTTTTTCTCGCTCGTTTGAAAAAAAAGTTCAAATCGACTTTTTGCTGGAAATGATTCGAGATTTAAAGCGGCGTCAAAGGTCTTCATATATATATGTGTTTGTGGGGGGGGGGGGGTGATTCCATTCAAATGCGTGTACGTGCGTGGGTAGCTGAGTATGTAGGTATATTACGTATAAATGAACATGTAGGCATTTATGGGTTTGTGTGTGGCGACGTTTTGAGGAGTGTAGAACATGGTACACTGTTAGAAAATTTATCCTTAAAATAAAAGAAGTTCCTGCAGCAGAGTCTCGAGAACACCTGTAATCTTACCAGATTGCGTAATCTTACAGAAAATTGGTATTTGGTGTATGGAACCTTACAAATTTCCTTTAATAAAACACCCTTTTTCCTTTTTTTAAACAGAACTTTTCTGTTAAGTTGCAGAATAATTCCTGTTTATGAATTTACAGAACGATTCTGTTATTGCTTTATGCAAAATCATCTTTCTTTTTTCTGTAAAATCAGGGTTTTTTAACAGTGTATATGGGGCAAAATAATTGTCTTAAAAGAAGAAAATACTGTTTCTAATATGAAAACCATGAAGGTCTATGACAGATTATATATATAGAAAACAACCCATTTTATCGTTTTGCTCTGCTCTTTTCTTTGTTCGTCGTCGAACTCCAAGTCCCCCGTCAATACATCGCTTTAATTGTTGTGTATGTGTGTATAAATATAAGCATGATTATGCACCTATATGACTGGTTGTAGGGTTATACAAATAACGTTGTTATTTTTTTATAACAGAATACCAAATGACGCGAGGCACACACAAAAAAAATACTCTTCGAAATTGATTTCACCGTATTTTGATTATGATAATGATAATTGTAAACTAAGTTGATAGAAAGAATATCACTACATTTAAAAAAAAGTTCGAAGCCGGGGGGTTGGCGACTATGCCGAACAGCCCCCCCCCCCCCCCCCCACCTGTAAAGTCGGCGGGGGGGGGGGTGGACGCATCCCCATCTCTGGCTATCTGCGACCCCTGTGGATGGGCAATCAATGGCAAGATAATGTATCAAATTGTATCAAAAGGCAGGTTATTTGGAATTTCCTTCACAACTCTATTAACACATGGGGCAACCGATTTCCGAAGAAACCCCGTTAGGAAAAAGAGAAGATGGTTTGAATCACTTTTTATTACTACAGGTTTGAATGTATGACAAATATTCTGGAATAGCCCTTCTTGCACAATAAAGCCATGGAGTAGCACACATACGTACCTCCTTCGAAGGGCAGTCCATATGTAGTCCATATGTCCCAATATGGTGTACTTGCTGAAAAAGAAAATAATGTATTCAATATCAAAACTAACCCTGTGTAGCTGAAATTGTCTAAATACAATGTACCTAATTGAATTCAAGAAAAATAATGTTCACACTATCATTCCGCGACTGGATTTGATTTTGATTCATTTTAATTTATTCTCCAATCTATACTGTACAACGTAAACAATTATAACACTAGAATTTAATTCGTCATGCGGACGAATTAGGTGGTCTGTCTTTATTCTCGCCATCGTAATCACTATTACCATGTTCATGCAGATCAATATGATCTTCATGACGACGGAATATTCATTATGGATGGAATACTTGTGAAAGACGGGAGATGATAAAGCACTGTTGAAAGGGTCTCTTTCATGTATGACAATACATGTGATATGAAACGAAGTAATTATAATCTGTTTTATCTTGCGAAATTTTATATTTTATACCATTAAATTATCACGAAGGATCATGTACGAGGTGGTAAAAAGAAAAAAAATGAAAAAAAATCTTGTTTACCCCAGGACTCGAACCTGCGCCCCTGTGAAAGCGATTCAAATGCGTTATCCATTGAGCCACGATATTCCCCATAGAGAATACACGTAAGCAATTTTGAGAATTCCAATTTTGCAAGCGAAATACGAGCATGATCCCGGCATCTGATCAAAAATAAAGAACACATTTTAGAAAGCTTAGAATCTCGGCTACAACATACTAAAAGCCCAGGGAAAACTGACAAGAAACAATGGAGATATGGCTCACGAAATAGAGGAATGTCGAATCTAGTTTTGAGAAAAAGTCATGTACCATAGAGATTACACGCAAAACACATGTGATATGAAAAAAACAATTATAATCTGTTTTATCTTGCTAAATTTTAACTTTTATACCTTTTAAATATCATAAAGGATCATGTAAGAAGTGGCAAAAAGAAAAAAAACTGGAAAAAAAAATCATCTTGTTCACCCCAGGACTCGAACCCGCGCCCTTTAGAAAGCAGTCGAAGCCACGATATTCCCCATAGAGAATACACGTAAGCAATTTTGAGAATTACAAGTCCAATTTTGCAAGTGAAATACGGGCATGATCCCGGCATCTGATCAAAAAATGAAGGGCACATTTGCGAAAGCTTAGAATCTCAGCTACAACATACTAAAAGCCTAAAGAAAACTGACAAGAAAAAATGGAGATATGGCTCACGAAATAGAGGAATGTCGAATCTAGTTTTGAGAAAAAGTCATGTCCCATAGAGATTACACGCAAAATGAGGAAAAATGACATGCCTCTTTTCATCGCTGTTTTTTCGCAATGATGCGATTCTCAAAACGAAAATTCATGTTAACTGAGGAGAAAGAGTACATTCTAAACTACACCATATCGAAATCTGGGCGTAAACCGATCTATATTCGAGAAGTTACAACCAAATTTGCATAAATTTGATGACGTCATTTTTGAAAAAATGAAATTTTTAGTTTAGGCGCCATTTTGATGACGTCATGATCAAATTCAGGGACAATGGTGACATGAAATCAAATCTGCAACTTATACTCTATCGATATATGAAAAAAAAATTGGGGGTCAACGGACTATTTAAAGAGCTA
Organism: Lytechinus variegatus; assembly: GCF_018143015.1. Lineage (NCBI taxonomy): Eukaryota > Metazoa > Echinodermata > Echinoidea > Temnopleuroida > Toxopneustidae > Lytechinus > Lytechinus variegatus. Next base: position 50,495,590 of record NC_054742.1, read on the forward strand.
CAGTAAATTTTCAATAGGCATGTTTTTGCACATATATGGCCTATAGTGAGAGCTCGCGCGCACACGTGCTGCAAACTTCAACAGGTGTTTTTTTCGTCATTAATGGTCGGAGAAGGTTGATCAAGGTATCAAATTGTTCAGAATTTCATTATCAATGCAAAGATGTAAAAGAAAACGGTGTTTCTGCGTCGCGGTAAGGCGTTACGCGCGAGAGCGCGCGCGCAAAATTTTGAAATGCTTAAAATGACCTGAAACCTACTCTAATTTGGTCAAAAAGTGATTTTGAGCATTTTGAAATTTTGACGCGCGTGTCGTGACCTCCAGGTGACCTTTGATGACATGACCTAATGACCCTTGACCTTAAGTTGATGTGATGTTAATTTGATCGATTTTTGATAATTTATAATGGAGATATGATTGATAATGTGATTTTACAAAATGGCGCCTAGATGACGTCATCATGACCTGATGACCTTGAAAAGCTTATTCTGACGTGTCTATGACAGATCCTATAAATGACATAAAATTCAATCAAATTGATCAAGTCTATTTTGAGATAACTTGGCGACAAGAAAATCGTTAAAAATAAACTAGAATTTAATTCGTCATGCGGACGAATTAGGTGGTCTGTCTTTATTCTCGCCATCGTAATCACTATTACCATGTTCATGCAGATCAATATGATCTTCATGATGACGACGGAATATTCATTATGGATGGAATACTTGTGAAAGATGGGAGATAATAAACCACTGTTAAAAGGGTCTCTTTCATGTATGACAATACATGTGATATGAAACAAAGTAATTATCTGTTTTATCTTGCGAAATTTTAACTTTTATACCATTAAATTATCACGAAGGATCATGTACGAGGTGGTAAAAGAAAAAAGAAATGGAAAAAAATCTTGTTTACCCCAGGACTCGAACCTTCACCCCTGTGAAAGCAATTCAAATGCGTTATCCATTGAGCCACGATATTCCCCATAGAGAATACACGTAAGCAATTTTGAGAATTACAATTCCAATTTTGCAAGCGAAATACGGGCATGATCCCGGAATCTGATCAAAAAATGGTGGACACGTTTTCGAAAGCTTAGAATCTCGGCTACAACATACTAAAAGCTCAGGGAAAACTGACAAGAAACAATGGAGATATGGCTCACGAAATAGAGGAATGTCGAATCTAGTTTTGAGAAAAGGTCTTGTCCCATAGAGATTACACGCAAAATACATGTGATATGAAAAAAAGTAATTATAATCTGTTTTATCTTGCTAAATTTAAACTTTTATACCTTTAAATTATCATAAAGGATCATGTAAGAAGTGGCAAAAGAAAAAAAAAGTGAAAAAAAAATTCATCTTGTTCACCCCAGGACTCGAACCCGCACCCTTTAAGAAGCAGTCAAAGCCACGATATTCACCATAGAGAATACACGTAAGCAATTTTGAGAATTACAAGTCCAATTTTGCAAGTGAAATACGGGCATGATCTCGGCATCTGATCAAAAAATGAAGGGCACATTTGCGAAAGCTTAGAATCTCAGCTACAACATACTAAAAGCTTAAAGAAAACTGACAAGAAAAAATGGAGATATGGCTCACGAAATAGAGGAATGTCGAATCTAGTTTTGAGAAAAAGTCATGTCCCATAGAGATTACACGCAAAATGAGGAAAAATGACATGCCTCTTTTCATCGCTGTTTTTTCGCAATGATGCGATTCTCAAAACGAAAATTCATGTTAACTGAGGAGAAAGAGTACATTCTAAACTACACCATATCGAAATCTGGGCGTAAACCGATCTATATTCGAGAAGTTACAACCAAATTTGCATAAATTTGATGACGTCATTTTTGAAAAAATGAAATTTTTAGTTTAGGCGCCATTTTGATGACGTCATGATCAAATTCAGGGACAATGGTGACATGAAATCAAATCTGCAACTAATACTCTATCGATATATGAAAAAAAAATTGGGGGTCAACAGACTATTTAAAGAGCTACAGTAAATTTTCAATAGGCATGTTTTTGCACATATATGGCCTATAGTGAGAGCTCGCGCGCACACGGGCTGCAGACTTTAACGGGTGTTAATTTCGTCATTAATGGTCGTAGAGAGCTAAATTCGGTATCAAATTGCTCAGAATTATATTATCAATGCAATGATGTAAAAAAAAACGGTGTTTCTGAGTTTCGTTAAGGTGTAACGCGCGGAAACGCGCGCGCGTACGTGCGCGCGCGCAAATTTTTGAAATGCTTAAAATGACCTGAAACGTACTCTCGTTTGGTAAAAAAGTGATTTTGAGCATTTTGAAATTTTGACGAGCGCGTACGCGCGCGTCGTGACCTCCAGGTGACCTTTGATGACATTACCTAATGACCTTTGACCTGAAGTTGATGTGATGTTAATTTAATTGATTTTTGATAATTGATAATGGAGATATGATTGATAATGTGATTTTACAAAATGGCGCCTAGATGACGTCATCATGACCTGATGACCTTGAAAAGCTTCACTGCACGTGTCCATGACAGATCCCATAAATGACATGAAATTCAATGAAATTGATCAAGTCCATTTTGAGATAACTTGGCGACAAAAAAATCGTTAAAAATAAATAAAGTAATAAGAAATTGACGAAATTAAGAGGTGATCTGTCATAAATGACAGACCACCTAAAAAATCATCTTTTTCACCCCAGGACTCGAACCTGCGCCCCGAGAAAGCAAGTCAAATGCGTTATCCATTCAGCCACGATATTCCCCATAGAGAATACACGTAAGCAATTTTGAGAATTACAAGTCCAACTTTGCAAGTGAAAAACGGGCATGATCCCGGCATCTGATTAAAAAATGGAGGGCACATTCCCGAAAGCTTAGAATCTCAGCTACAACATACGAAAAGCTCAGGGAAAACTGACAAGAAAAAATGGAGATGTGGCTCAGGAGATAGAGGAATGTCTAATCTAGTTTTGGGAAAAAGCCATGTCCCATAGAGATTACACGCAAAATGAGGAAAAATGACATGCCTCTTTTCATCGCTGTTTTACGCAATGATGCCTTTCTCAAAACGAAAATTCATGTTAACTAAGGAGAAAGAGTACATTTTAAACTACAACATATCGAAATCTGGGAGAAAAACAATTAATTTGAGAAGTTACAACCAAATTTGCATAAATTTAATGACGTCATTTTTGAAAAAATGAATTTTTTTGTTTAGGCGCCATTTTGACGTCATGATCAAATTGAGGTACAATGGTGACATGAAATCAAATCTACAACTAATACTCTATCGATATATGAAAAAAAATTGGGGATCAACGGACTATTTAAAGAGGTACCGTGAATTTTCAATAGGCATGTTTTTGCCCATATATGGCCTATAGTGAGAGCTCGCGCGCACACGTGCTGCAAAGTTTAACGGGTGTTAATTTCATTATTAATGGTCATAGAGAGCTAAATTAGGTATCAAATTGCTTAGAATTATATTATCAATACAATTATGAAAAAAACGGTTTTTCTGCGTTGCATTAAGGAATTACGCGCGAAAACGCGCGCGCATACGTGTGCGAGCGCAAATTTTTGAAAAGCATTAAATGACCTGAAACGTTCCAAAAAATTTTTATAGGCCATTTGGACGATTTTTTTACCTTTGACGCGCGCGTGCGCGCGCGTCATGACCTTGAATTGACCTCTGATGACATTGACAGTTGACCCTTGACCTGGAGTTAATGTGATGTAAATATTGTTAATTTTTGATAAATGATAATGAAGATATGATCAAATTAAGAATTTTACAAAATGGCGCGTAGATGACGTCATCATTACCATATGACCTTGAAAAGATTCGTATGCCGTCCCTATGATAGACTCTATATATGATGAAAAAATGAGCAAATTTGATTCAGCCAATTCTGAGAAAAGTTGGCGACAAACATAGGTGCGAAAAATAAATAAATAAATAAATAATAAAGAAAATTCTGACGAAATTAAGAGGTGATCTGTCACAGACAGACCACCTAATAAAGAAAATTCTGACTAAATCAATAGGTGATCTGTCATAGACAGACCACCTAACTAGAATTTTAATTCGTCAGGAGGACGAATTAGGTGATCTATCTCTGATTTTCATGATCAAGAATACAATCACCATGTTTAGTTAGATCAATACGATGCTCATATTGAAAACTAAACTTTTATTACGAAATGAACATAAGAGGGAAATGAGAATATGTGAAATACATGTAGGTGTAGGTGATCCACATTGTACATGTTATAGGCCTATTGAAAACGATTTTAACCTACTTTATTGTGCGATATTTGAACTAATATACCTTGTAATGGTGATTAAGGAACATATTCCAAAAGTTGAAAAGAAAAAAAAGAAAAAAAAAATTATGTCCGCTTTTGGGTTCGAACCCTCGACCTTAAGGATGCAAGTCTGGTGCCTTACCAATTGAGCTGCACTCTATCCCATAGACTTTTTACACAAGTAAATTAAGAGGATCTCAAATCCAATTTTGCAAGTGAAATACGGGCATGATCCCGGCATCTGATCGGAAAACGAAGACCACAGTAGCGATATCTTACAATCTCAGCTACAACATACTTCAAGCTCAGAGAAAACCAACCAATAGAAATGGAGATATGGCTCGCGAAATAGAGGAATGTAAAATCCATTTTTTAGAAAAGTCAATTTCCCATAGAGATTGCACACAAAATGAGCGAAAATGACATGCCTCTATAACTTGCCATTTTTCAGGATGATCCATTCCTTTAAAAGTAAATAAACGCATCAAATTAGAAAGAGTATGTCCTCAGCTACAACATATTGAAAACTGAGCGAAAATTGACCAATATTTACAGAGTCAAAGTCAAATTTGCATAATTATAATGACGTCATAAGTAGCAAAATGGGAATTTTGAGTTCCGACGCCATTTTGATGACGTCATGATAAAATTTCGGGTCAAATGCGACATGAAATCACATCTCCCATCCATACTCTATTCGAATATAAAAAAGAAATGGGGGTCAACGGACTACTTTAAAAGCTATATTGTGTAGGCATGTTTTTGCACATATATTGTTTATGGTTAGTGCGCGCGCGCGCGCGTGCTGTAAACTTTGATGGAGGCTAATTCCTTTATTACTTGTCGTAGAAGGTTGATCAAGGTATCAAATTGTTCAGAATTATATTATAGGTGCATTGATATAAGAAAATGGCGATCCTATGTTTTATAGTGCCGTTACGCGCGAGGACGCGCGCGTAACTGTGCGCGCGCGCAAATTTTTGAAATGCTTAATATGACCTGATTCGTACTCTGTTTTAGTCAAAAAGTGATTTTGAGCATTTTAAAATTTTGACGCGCGCGTACGCGCACGTCGTGACCTTTACATGACCTTTGATGACATGGGCAATTGACCCTTGACCTGAAGTTAATGTGATGTAAATATTGTTAATTTTTGATAATTGATAATGAAGATATGATTGATAATGTGATTTTACAAAATGGCGTCTAGATGACGTCATGATGACCTTTTGACCTTGAACTTGCTTTATACACATCACATGATAGGTCCCCATATCTGATGATATTTTAAAGATAATTGATGATGTAGATTTGAAGATTTTGTGCTCACAAGAAGAGGTGGGAAAATGAAAATAAATAATAAATAAATAAAAAAGAAAATTCGTACGAAATTAATAGTTGTTCTGTCGATTGACAGATCACCTAATTAATGTAATGTCTTTATTTGGACTTCATTACATAAATCTATGAAGAGGATAATGCGAACTGCTTCTATCAACCCCTACCGTGCGTAGTGAAACGAATATCTCTTTCTCATAACTTATCAAATAGAATAGCTAGGTTTCGAATCGCATCAAATCAAATTTGGCTCAGCATACCAGAATCACGTTATGATAACTAATCCCATAACCTTCGGAAGAAATTTGTCTCATTGTGTCATTCATAATTATGATGTGCGTCTAACTTATTTACCTTCAGCTGCATAAACGAGACTCAGGCTGCGTTTATGCGACCTCAACCCAGAATCATGATTGGAATCACGATTTGAATCATGATTCAAAACAGCAACATGAATCACGATCCGACAGAATCAGCGTTTATACGACCATCTTTCTAACGCTGTTTCTCCCTGAATTCGGGCCGATCCAGTGCGCATCACAGTGCGCAGTTTGACCCAGGAAGTATAGGTCAACATTTTCGCGCGTGTTTCTAACTTCACGTCGGCTGCTAGATTTTTGCTGCCACCGGAGCTAACGCGCGATCGTTTGTGCAAGTGCAACTCGGCTTCCGAAAAATAAATCTTTTACTTCCAGAATTCCGTGTATTGTACCTCGTATTGTTTTTGTTTACTTGTATTCAATCTTGTCGGTTCATCAAAAATGGTGTTCGGTAGCCGTAGTACTGGGCACGAATTCTGTTAATTTTGTCTCGACAGGCGGTGCCACATCTCCGTTGAAATCCCCCCCTCGCAAGCGCCGCTGAAAGGGACTCGTAGATCGTCTTATATTTCTGTGAATCCCGGTAAGGGATGCTTGTGCTTCAGGCTGAGCCCAAAGCACAAGCAGATAGAGCCCTGAGTTCGTCGTCAGTCCAATTTGTGCCTTTGGAACTTGAAGACATGATTGATGAAAACAGTGAAATCAGGGTGACCAGACGTCCCGTATTTCCCGGGATTGTCCCGTATTTCAGAATATTGAACAAAATGTAGTTAATACATTTAAAAGTGACGAATTTTCATTAAATAACCAACAGCTGACGAAGCAGGGACAACAATTAAATCGATAACTGTAAACTTTTGCAAGTTCTGCAATGATTTCTTGCTAATACATTGCAAACGAACTGGCCTCCTGCCTGTGTGTGGCAGGCTACTAGCTAGGCATGGAGGATCGAAGCAAATTCTCAATGGTGCAAACACCTCACATGATAAACAGTTTTTCCACCAAAATAATCACAAAATCGGCGGGAAATTCTTATAATTATACTGTGGATTCTCAGTTTAATGATTTGGAGATGTAATCGGAGGAAAATGTTATTGACTTTTCATAGATCTAGTTGTTTCAGCTTTCGTTTTGAGTCTTGGTGTGCACGATGCCGCGATGTTTCATCTAATTTTTAAGTTTGACAATATGTTTCACTTTGAAATTTTATTCATTTCTAAAACATTTTATGTTTAAAATTTTAAAAATACATTTAAAAAAACACCAAATAAAGTTATGATTTTTATTAGATGATTGGATTTTTTGTTTACTTGAAGTTTGAACTTTTCCCTTTTCTTTATTTTATATATACCCTATCCTTTCTGCTTGCCCTTTTTTGTTCCATCTATCTTTATTTCCTATCTTTCTTTCCTCGACATTTTCTTTTCTCTCTCTCTCTCTCTCTGTTCATTTTTCTTTCTTTCCTTCTTTATCCAATATACTTTTTATTTCCTTCATTCTTTCTTTCCTTATAATTACCTTGGCTTCCTTCTCTCTTCGTCTCCTGTTTCTTTTCGTTCTTTCTCTCCTTCCATTATTTTCTATTTTTTCGTTCTCTTCCCCTTCATTCTTCCCTTCCATTCTTTATTCCTTTCTTCATTTTTCCCTTCTTATTCTTTTCCCTTATTTTTATTTTCTTTCTTTTGTTTCTTTCTTTCGAAGAATGAAGGAAATAAACATGTTTCCTTCATTCTTTCTTTCCTCCTTCTTTTTCTCACCTTTCCCCCTTTAATTGTCTCCTTTATTTTGCGAGACATTTATTAATCTTCCCTTCCTTCCTTTCTTTCTATATTCATTTCAAAGAATGACGGAAACCTTTTTTATCTCTTATTATTTCTTTCATCCTTTTATTCTAACTTTCTGTTATTTTTTCTGTTTTCCTTTATTTTCTTTCCTTCCCAATCATCTCTTTTCTTTCTCTCCTTCATTCTTTCGTTCACCTTCCCTTCTAATTCTTTATATTTTGTTCAAAAGTCTTATAATAATTATACTATGGATTCTCAGAAGCCCACACTTTGTGTGGGCTTCTTTGTTGATCTTCGTTTGTCAATTGTCCCGTATTTCATTTTGTGAAATCTGGTCACCCTGAGTGAAATATACAAATGACGCTACAGTACAACCCCGGGGTACAATACACAGAATGATAATTCCTAAATGCACATGACAATATTGGCATATACCGGTACTAGTACACTGGCAATACTGCTACACGAAAATTAACCTGCACGAAACACAGCGCGCGCCTTTGAGTCGAACCCGGAAGAAGCACGACACAATGACGTCATAGAATCATGATTCAAATCACGATATCGTTTATACGACCCTTTTCGTTCGTGATTCTACAGAAACGTCTTTCCAAACGCCCCTTTTTCCGTGTTTCATGTTTGTGATTTGAAAGACGTTTATTTCCACTTTCGACTAAACGCAATCGTGATTCTGCAGAATCGTGATTTGAATCATGATTCTAATCATGATTCTAGGGTAAAAAAGTGTCGAATAAACGCACCCTCAATCGAAGCTGAAATCCCGTTTCAGTGACAGATGAATCAGTAGTGAACAGCATCCAACTTTCGGAAGAGTTTAGCCTGAAAGAAAAAAATAAAAAGTTTCGGGGTTAAGAATATGACTTAGAATATTGTATTTGTATCAGTAGGCGTAGTAACATAATTGTGTCAATGTTACTTATACTATTTTTTTCTAGTAAATGTATGCTCTAATATTTTATAATAATAGTAATCGGAATCAAAATTGGAAGCAGGCTGAAATATGAGGTACGTAACATGCATGATAAAAAACCCGCTGTTATTTTTTTTCTGGATTGCTGTTTGAACTTAGCAGTTAGTTGTTTAACAGTTTTAAGACGGACAGTCATCCTGCCAGAATCGTCGAATCTTCTGACCTACTCTGCAACTCTACTCGGCAATTCAAGCCAGCGTTCTCTCATGAACTTGGGCCTCACTTCTTACCTCTCCAACTCAAGAAAGCCTTTCCCATCTCATCACCTATTCAAGCCTCTCATCTTTTCTGATTTACAGTCCTTTAAAGGACTACACAACACTGATTTCAGCAAAACAATATTCTACTTACCGACTTTCCAATTTCTCGCCTCTCCAGAATACTTTTACCTTTATTAATTTTTATTATTCATTTTGTATTGTAAACCAATTCCGCGATTGCCCATACCACCATGATTGCTTAAGATTTTAAGCAACCATGCTTAATTGATTGAATAACAATAAATTTTTGCTTTATAAGACTTTAAACACTCGTTTAAAGTGTTTACTAACAGTTCATATAATAAACGGCATTGTATACACATTTAAAATAAGACTTTTTACTGTGTGTGATAGCAAAAACAAGATTATCAGAATATGTCTCCTTCTTGCTTTACACCATAACAAAAATAAGTTGATAATTTGTATGCTCGATATATGAAATATGATTCGATATCACTCAATATGATTTAACATAACTTGTTCTCGAACCTAATATTTGTTTATGAATCAAAGTAATTGATTTGCCACTCTCGACAGAGGTGCTAAATGGGTACCCGGTAGGATGCGAAAGATATTGTATGTTTGATTTTGCCAGCGCCAATAATTATGTGGCTACGACGAATGCAAGGAATGCTCACCAGGGAGTGGAAATTGTGCACTTTTCGAGCTTGATTGAAATGAATCCAATTACCGGGGTAATAATATGCTGTAACGCGCTCATTTGGGCCATTCGGGGAAAAGCGCTTTATAAAAATTGGTTATTATTATTATTAATAAATCGATCCATTCACCCATTCATCAATTTTTTATTTACCTAATATATATTCTCACGAGCTGAATTTATTTGCCGAAAATGTTAACTTCCCCAAAACACCAGAAGTTTCAGTCTGTGTGTCCAAATAGATATGTGATAAATTCCCTTTCTAGCTTCGTTGTGATTGCAGATGAATAAAATCTAGGGCTAAAATTTTCGCCTGTTGCCATTACGAAATGCAGCTTATTAGGCGCAGTATACATCTCGCAAGAGATGCTCAAGGCGCTCAAGTGAAGGGGAAGCAAACAAAATAATAACAACTAGAATTTAATTCGTCATGCGGACGAATTAGGTGGTCTGTCATGATTTTTCATTCAGAGTCGGCTAATGTATAAAATGAATCACTTAGATATGATTGATAATCTTGATTCTAGACATCCTAAGAATAAATTTTGACCATTGCTCAATGTGATTATTAATGTGGTGATGACAATCGTCAGACATACATATTCACACAGATATATAGAAGATAGATCATGACTATATATATTGATGGATGACGCGATGGATGGATCAAGTGATGGATTGAGAGATAAATGATAGGTGGTTATATTAATAAAACATAGATAGACAGACATATAGATAGATTGATAGATAGAGACAGATAGATTGATATACTCAAATAGATATATATAATAGAAATAGACAGATAGATAGATAGACAGATAGCCAGACAGACCGACATACATATAGAAAGATAGACAGGCAGATAGATAGATGGATATATAGAAAGAAAGATAGATATACATATCTAAACAGATTGATATATTATATTAGACAGAGAGAGAGATAGATAGACAGATACATATGCAAAGTAGGTAGATAGACAGCTAGACATATATATGGATAGATAGAGTGAGAGAGAGAGACATATTGTTACGATATTGCAACAAATAACAAGTGTTTAATTTCCTCTTTGTGTTTAATTTCCTCTTTTTTATTACAGGAAATAATTATACATAAATAAAACAAATAATGATCTTACATAAATCTCTTGAAGTGTCCGATGTAAAATCCCGAAGTGATGATACTATATCCAAGTAATAATCCAAATGATAAAATCCCAGTTGGCTGGCGAAAATTCACAATGATGGCGATGATGAAACTGATGTTGAAGTCCGATGAATAATAAGAGTCACTGCAACGAGTTGAAATGTCCGTGAAGACGATGTTGATGATGATTAACAGTCAATTTCAGCAATCCATGGGTTGAAGCGTGTTCATTGAACAGGTTGATGATGTTGATGATCTCGATGAGAACTGATAATTTCTCTCTCAAAATAACTACAAACAGTTCATTGATGCATAAACTGCTCTGATCTGATCTGGTGAAGTGATCTCATATGATGTGATGTGATCTCCTGCTCTCATATGATGTGATGATCAAGCGATCTAATATGATGTGATGATCATCTTGAAAAATCTGCAGCTTTATACTAATTACAAGTGTTCTAGATCATTCTCAAATTTCGACTAATCTACAAGCTTCTAGAATTGTCTTCCAAAAGAACTTTCTCCTTTCAGGAGCAGTCAAAATCCAGAACACTCTTGAATGACCTCATTGAAACCAACAGTGTAAACAAAATACCTAAGCCTATTCATTTCCACTACCAATACAATTCTATTGTTTGGCTTTTCCTTATTCAACAATAAAACTCCTTGGCCTTTAAATAGGCAAGGCCTGCATAATAAAAAGACATCCAATTCTTGGCTATCCTTAAAGGGAAATAACTAATAGATAAATGTAATTGCTTTTAAAATTCTTTTACAATTATTCATATATATAACACCTCCCCCACCGGGAAAAAGAAAGCTTTACCGTAGTAAAGGTTTCTTTAAGATTAATTTTTTTCTTTTAACTGTTCAAAGTCATCTTGATAAATCATTTACATTTATCGTGTACAAAGATATAGTACTTAACGAACATGTTAAAATAAATGAACATCAAAGATGTTTTCTTCAAATGACACACTTGGTCAAAATCATGAATAATTTCACTTTTTATACTCTTGATAGAGCATCAGCAATTACATTATTCTTTCCCTTTAAGTGTACAATTTTCAAAGGGAATGGTTGGAGCATTAGGCTCCATCTATACAGTCTTTGATTCTTTGTTTTGAATTTCTCCAAAAACACAAGAGGATTGTGATCTGTATAGACTGTAATCTCTCCATTGGTTAGATACACCTCAAACTGCTGAAGGGCTAGTACGAGACTCAGGGCCTCTTTTTCAGTAGTTGAGTACTTCTTCTGAAATCTATTGAGTTTCTTAGAGAAGTAGCACACTGGTTTTTCGATGCCTTTTTCATCTTCTTGGAGCAATACTGCTCCTACTCCAACATCACATGCATCAATTGCTACTTTGAATGGCTTTGTGAAGTTTGGAGCTGCCAAAATAGGCTCATTCACCAAAATGGCCTTTAATTTCTCAAATGATCTTTGACATTCGTCAGACCAAACATACTTCACTTTTGCCTTCAGCAGGTTTGTCAGAGGACTAACCACTGTACTGAAATTTGGAACAAATTTCCTGTAGAAGCCACTCATACCTAAGAATCTGAGCAATTCTTTCTTAGTTGTGGGAATTGGGAAGTCTAAGATAGCTTGTATCTTGGCTTCTCTTGGTAGCACTTGCCCTTGACCAACCACATGACCAAGATATGTGACCTTTGCCTTGGCAAATTCACTTTTTATCAGATTCACTACTAGATTGGTTTTGTCCAGCCTGTCAAACAGTGCTCGCAAATGATTCAGATGATCATTCCAAGTATCACTGTATACTAGGATGTCGTCTATGTATACGACACAATTGTCAAGTCCGGCAATCACTTGATTTGTCAACCTTTGGAAGGTTGCTGGTGCATTTTTCATTCCAAAAGGCATGACTTTGCATTGAAATAAGCTTTCAGGTGTAACAAAGGCTGATATCTCTTTGGCTCGGTCAGTCAATGGCACTTGCCAATATCCTTTAAGCAAGTCTATCTTTGTGATATAGGCAGAATTTCCAACCCTATCAATACAATCTTCTAACCTAGGAATTGGATACGAGTCAGTCTTAGTTACTGCATTGACCTTTCGGTAATCAATGCAAAATCTCTGAGAGCCGTCTGGCTTTGGAACCATTACAATGGGAGAACTCCAACTACTCTGACTCGGTTCGATTATGTCATTATCTAACATGAACTGTATTTCCTTATTCACCATTTCCAACTTGCTTGTATTGAGCCTATAAGGATTCTGTTTGATAGGTCTGACATCACCTATGTCTACGTCATGTACAGTTAAAGGTGTACGACCTGGTTTGTCTTTACACACATTTTCATATTCTCTTAACAGGCCAGATAAATCATTTCTTTGATCTTCAGGCAGGTGTTTTAATGCCTCATCCATGTTTCCTAACATCTCTGAGTTAGATAACTTTACACCACATGGTTCGTTCTTAGATACATCTGTATAAGACAATTCATTATCTGTCTTTCCATAGCATTCTTCTTCATGAACATCTACATGTTTTTCTTCTTTGACCTGCGTTGTACCTATTGGCCCACTAGCCTCTCGCTCAAAGTATTCTTTCAACATGTTTACATGACAAACTCTTTGAGACTTTCTTCGATCAGGGGTACTGATCACATAGTTGACATTATTCAATTTCTTTTTGACTATGTAGGGACCACTAAACCTAGCTTTCAAGGGCTCACCTTGCAAAGGCAACAACACTAACACTTTGTCTCCAGGCTTGAAACTTCGCTCTTTTGCATTTTTGTCAGCTTGAGCTTTCATTTTTCCCTGCGACTCTTTCAAGTGTTCCTTAGCCACATCACAAGCTTTTGAGAGCCTTTCTCTAAACTTTGACACATAGTCTAGAAGGTTTACATCATCATCCTGAACCATAAACCTCTCTTTGATAAGCTTTAGAGGACCCCTAACCTCATGACCATAGACCAATTCAAATGGACTGAAACCCGTGGACTCATTCGGGGAATCCCTAGTTGCAAACAGTAGGAATGAGATCCCTTTATCCCAGTCATCGGGATAGTCTTCACAATAAGCCCTAATCATGGTCTTCAAAGTCTGATGATAGCGTTCTAACGCTCCTTGGGACTGTGGGTGATAAGCAGAGGACTTGATCTGCTTTATTCCCAACTCCTTCATAACTTGCTGAAATATTCCTGACATGAAATTTGACCCTTGATCAGATTGAATTTCCTTCGGCAGACCGTACCTAGTGAAAAACTGCACTAACGCCTGCACCACTGTCTTTGCCGTGATACTTCTCAAAGGTATCGCCTCTGGAAACCGTGTAGACAAGTCCATAATCGTCAGGAGAAATCTGTGACCCGACCTCGTTCTGGGTAAGGGTCCGACACAATCAACAAGAACCCTAGTAAAAGGTTCATCAAATGCAGGAATGGGTATCAATGGAGAAGGCTTGATAGAAGGCTGTGCCTTACCAATAATCTGACATGTGTGACATGTCTTACAGAAATGCACAACATCTTTGTGCATCTTAGGCCAATAGAAATGCCTCATAATTCTATCTTCTGTCTTCCGAATACCGACATGACCTGCCATAGGTAACTCATGAGCCATTTTCAGAATATCTGTGCGGTAACAAGGAGGAACTACTACCTGGTGAATTATACACCAATCTTCATCAGCTGGTCTCCGGGGAGGTCTCCATTTCCTCATCAAAATGTCATCTTTGACATAAAAGCACTCAGGAACCTTATCAGCCTCAGCCTCAGAACATGCTTTTTGTAACAAGCTTTTTAATTCTGGGTCTGCCTGTTGTGCCTGTACAAGGGAGGATTTACTAAACAAACTATCATTGTTAGCAACAGAATCCCCATTCAAATCCTTGAAAAAGGTTTCAGCTAACCAGACATCAGTACTCTCCTCTACATCAGCAGATTCCGCATCATCCTTTTCAGCTCTACGAGTCTGAGACCTAGTAACAACACAATCCGGGAAAATCCCTGGAAAATATTCCTGCAACAATTCAGTTTCAGCTACCTCAACGGGCTTTTCCGAAACCACTGGAGATGCAACAACTTTATCTCCAGCCAAGTCGTTACCTAACAAGAAATCAACACCCTTTCATGGGTAATTCTGGAACGACACCAACAGTCACAGGACCACTAACTAGGTCACACTTTAAGTCGACCTTATGCAAAGGAACCGACATGAAATTTGGGCCAATACCTTGAACTAAGACGTTGGCATTCTCTGAACTCTCCGGAGGAAGAGCCGAATCCCCTGGCACCATCAGGGACTGTGCAGCCCCTGTATCCCTAAGGATCACCACTGACCTACCAGCAGCACCAGTCGAACAAGGGGATACTTCACCATCATGCAAAAAACTTCTAAAAGTTTCATCAACCTGTTTAACTTTATCAGCAAATACCAGAGAAACACTCTCAACATCTTGATTGGGCTCTGATGGAACAAACTCCATCGAGGGAACACTTGTTTGCTTGACAAAACCCATGTCTTTCTTAGTTTTGGTTGGCATTCCAACCAATTTCCAACATGATTCTTTCAAATGTCCCGATTTATGACAATGAGTACAAATTTTGGAACTACGACTCTCAGACCTTTTGGTTGATTCTGTGCCCCCACTAGCCTGATTCTTGTTAGCGTCTTTGTCCTTGCTTGCATATTTTCCCTCACTAGGTTTATTGTGGGATTCAAATGACCCTTTACCTTTCTTTTTCCAATAATTCTTGAAAGGAGGCCTATCTCCACTACCTTTATGTGTGACCTCAAATTCATCAGCTACTATGGCTGCTTTACTGACTTCAGTAACTCTATGGTCATCTAAGTGAGATTTAATGCCAAAAGGAAGACTCTTTTTGAATTCTTCTAGGAGGACAACTTCCCTAAGGTGAACAAAATCTTTGTCAACTTTCAGTGATCTGTACCACTTATCGAACATCATTTCTTGTTCCTTAGCAAATTCAACATACGTCTGGCCTGTTTGTCTTTGCATGTTCCTAAATTTATGTCTGTACGCTTCTGGTACCAACTCATATGCATTGAGAAGTTTTTCTTTCACTGTAGCATAGTCACATGATTGCATTTCAGAGAGCGAAGAATAGACTTTTGCAGCCTTTCCAACAAAAACACTTTGAAGGAGAAGAGTCCAGTATTCCTCGGGCCAATTCAGTCTCTTGGCCACTTTTTCAAATGACACAAAATATGTATCAACTCCCTCTTCATCAAATTTTGGCACAAGGCGAATGTTTTTCGCCACATCAAAGCCTTGGGGAGATTTATCTTTAGCAGAGTTAGTATTTGCATGAGCTAACTCCATTTCTTTCAACTTTAACTGGTACTCCAATCTCATTCTCTCCTTTTCGATGTTTATTTTCTCCATTTCAAGGTTTTCTCTGATTCTTTCCTTTTCAATGTTTTCTTTCATTTTCATTTCCATTTCAAATTTTGCAAGTTGAATCTGAGCATCATCTGAAACAACAGAAGTTTCAGACTCCTCTGTAAGCTTCATGTGACTAGCTAACAAGTCAATTATCTCTGCCTTCTTTAAACCTGGGGCTAGAGATACACCCAAATGATCACAAACTGTTATCAAATCATCTTTCTTCAGTGACTTCAAATGATCATATGACAATTCTGTCATTGCAAGAAATTCTTCAACATCAAATGTAGCCATAGTGAATATACACAAATACAAGCAAGTAATAACACAGTACAGTATATTCTAGAACTTTCCCAAAATTTCCAAAATGTTTTCAATTCAAATTGGCTTTTGTTTCAAACTGACTTTCGTCTCAAATTGGCTTTCGTTTCAAATTGCCTTGGCTTGTACAAATTTGGTTTCCGTTTCCCGGACAAGCCCCCAAAATTATTTATTACGATACTGCAACAAATAACAAGTGTTTAATTTCCTCTTTTTTTATTACAGGAAATAATTATACATAAATAAAACAAATAATGATCTTACATAAATCTCTTGAAGTGTCCGATGTAAAATCCCGAAGTGATGATACTATATCCAAGTAATAATCCAAATGATAAAATCCCAGTTGACTGGCGAAAATTCACAATGATGGCGATGATGAAACTGATGTTGAAGTCCGATGAATAATAAGAGTCACTGCAACGAGTTGAAATGTCCGTGAAGACGATGTTGATGATGATTAACAGTCAATTTCAGCAATCCATGGGTTGAAGCGTGTTCATTGAACAGGTTGATGATGTTGATGATCTCGATGAGAACTGATAATTTCTCTCTCAAAATAACTACAAACAGTTCATTGATGCATAAACTGCTCTGATCTGATCTGGTGAAGTGATCTCATATGATGTGATGTGATCTCCTGCTCTCATATGATGTGATGATCAAGCGATCTAATATGATGTGATGATCATCTTGAAAAATCTGCAGCTTTATACTAATTACAAGTGTTCTAGATCATTCTCAAATTTCGACTAATCTACAAGCTTCTAGAATTGTCTTCCAAAAGAACTTTCTCCTTTCAGGAGCAGTCAAAATCCAGAACACTCCTGAATGACCTCATTGAAATCAACAGTGTAAACAAAATACCTAAGCCTATTCATTTCCACTACCAATACAATTCTATTGTTTGGCTTTTCCTTATTCAACAATAAAACTCCTTGGCCTTTAAATAGGCAAGGCCTGCATAATAAAAAGACATCCAATTCTTGGCTATCCTTAAAGGGAAATAACTAATAGATAAATGTAATTGCTTTTAAAATTCTTTTACAATTATTCATATATATAACAATATTCAAACATGTAGATATATATTTGACAGAGAGATAGACATATATGTCATGGAGGTAGATAGATAGACAGACAGATGGATGGATTGATAGATAGATAGAAATAAATATACATAGATTTATAACAGATAGCGGATGGACGGATATGATTAGATAGATATAATATGAAAAAAAGTGATTATAATCTGTTTTATTTTGCAATATTTTAGCTATTATTTATTAGAATTGTTATAATTGATCGTGCGCAAGATATTAAAAAAAATAATGTTCACCCGCGGACTCAAAACCCTGCCCGCATGATTGAATGAGATGCAAGTCTGACACCTAACCGATTGAGCTAGAATATTTCCCATAGACTTTACACGTAAGCAATTTTGAGAATTACAATTCCAATATTGCAAGTGAAAAACGGGCATGATCCCGGCATCTGATCAAAAAGTAGAGGGCACATTACCGAAAGCGCAGAATCTCAGCTATAACATATTAAAAGCTCAGGCAAAACTAACACGAAGAAATGGAGATATGGCTCACGAAATAGAGGAATGTCAAATCTAGTTTTGAGAAAAAGTCATGTCCCATAGAGATTACACGCAAAATACATGTGATATGAAAAAAGCAATTATAATCTGTTTTATCTTGCTAAATTTAAACTTTTATGCCTTTTTATTCGTCATAAAGGATCATGTAAAAGGTGGCAAAAAGAAAAAAAAATTGAAAAAAAAATAATCTTGTTCACCCCAGGACTCGAACCTCCGCCCTCGAGAAAGCAAGTCAAATGCGTTATCCATTGAGCTACGATATTCCCCATAGAGATTACACGTAAGCAATTTTGAGAATTACAAAACCAATTTTGCAAGTGAAAAACGGGCATGATC
Organism: Lytechinus variegatus; assembly: GCF_018143015.1. NCBI lineage: Eukaryota > Metazoa > Echinodermata > Echinoidea > Temnopleuroida > Toxopneustidae > Lytechinus > Lytechinus variegatus. Next base: position 50,514,049 of record NC_054742.1, read on the forward strand.
CCGGCATCTGATAAAAAAATGAAGGGCACATCACCGAAAGCTTAGAATCTCAGCTACAACATATTAAAAGCTCAAGGAAAACTGACACGAAACAATGGAGATATGGCTCACGAAATAGAGGAATGTCAAATCTAGTTTTGGGAAAAAGTCATGTCCCGTAGAGATTACACGCAAAATGAGGAAAAATGACATCCCTCTTTTCATCGCTATTTTACGGAATGATGCGTTACTCAAAACGAAAATTTATGTTGACTACGGAGAAAGAGTACATTCCAAACTACAACATATCGAAATCTGGGCGAAAAACGATCTATATTTGAGAAGTTACAACCAAATTTGCATAAATTTAATGACGTCATTTTTGAAAAAATGAAATTTTTTAGTTTAGGCGCCATTTTGATGGCGTCATGATCAAATTGAGGGACATTGGTGACATGAAATCAAATTTACAACTAATACCCTATCGACATATGAAAAAAAAAATTGGGGGTCAACGGACTATTTAAAGAGCTACAGTGAATTTTCAATAGGCATGTTTTTGCCCATATATGGCCTATAGTGAGAGCTCGCGCGCACACGTGCTGCAAAGTTTAACGGGTGTTAATTTCGTTATTAATGGTTGTAGAAGGTTGATCAAGGTATCAAATTGTTCAGAATTTTATTATCAATGCAATGATGTAAAAAAAACGGTGTTTCTGTGTTGCGTTAGGGCGTTACGCGCGGAAGCGCGCGCGCGCGCAAATTTTTGAAGTGCTTTAAATGACCTGAAACGTACCCAAAAATTTTTTTTAGGCCATTTGGAGAATTTTTTTTACTTTGACGCGCGCGTACGCGCGCGTCATGACCTTTACATGACCTTTGATGACATTGACAGTTGACCCTTAACATGAAGTTAATGTCATGTAAATATTGTTAATTTTTTATAATTGATAATGAAGATATGATCAAATGAAGAATTTTACAAAATGGCGCGTAAATGACGTCATCATTGACATGTGACCTTCAAAAGCTTAGTATGCCGTCTCTATGATAGATTCTATGTATGACGAAAAAATCAGCAAAATTGATTCAGCCAATTCCGAGAAAAATTGGCGACAAACATAGGTGCTAAGAATAAATAAATAATAAAGAAAGAAAATTCTGACGAAATCAATAGGTGATCTGTCATAGACAGACCACCTAATAAAAGAAAGATTTTTTTTCCCCCGGGACTCACTTTTGGAATACATAGATTCTTTGTTACTAGTAATTCATACGGACCTCATAGACCCTGGAAGGGATGTTCCCGTTAACTCAGCCAGCATAACACTTCCAGGGGATGATCGTGATTCTCCAGTCCCAATCATAAGGTAATCATAATCCAACTCAAGATAAAACACCAAGAATTCAACAAGAACATCATTTCCTGAAGGAGCCGTAATATACCAATTATAGTACACGTCGTTTGGGTAATTCCTGGGGTAATTTGGAGACGCGATTATCTGCGGTTGCCCAACAGCGAGGGTCACATTTTCTGTAAAACGATTCAGAAAATAACAAATTGGTAAGACTCCATTTCCGATGAATAATTACTTAAAGGACAAGTCCACCCAACAAAAACTTGATTTGAATAAAAAGAGAAAAATTCAAAAAGCACAACACTGAAAATTTCATCAAAATCGGATGTAAAATAAGAAGGTTATGGCATTTTAAAGTTTCGCTTATTTTCAACTAAATAGTTATATGAACGAGCCAGTTACATCCAAATGAGAGAGTTGATGACATCACTCACTCACTATTTCTTTTGTATTTTATTATATGAAATATGAAATATTTTCTCGTCATTGTCATGTAAAATAAAGTTTCAATCCTCCCTAAACACGTGGAATTCCATTATTTTAACATTTTGTGCTTCAGGCAAGGAGGTCCTAATTGTCAAATTCATAAAAATTGAAATATTGTATAATTCAAACAATAAAAAACAAAAGAAATAGTGAGTGAGTGACATCATCGACTCTCGTTTGGATTTAACTAACTCGTTCATATAACTATTTTGTTGAAAATAAGCGAAACTTTGAAATGTCATAACTTTCTTATTTTACATCTGATTTTGATGATATTTTCAGCATTGTGCTTGTCTGATTTTTCCCTATTGATTCAAATCAACATTTTTTCTGAGGTGGATTTGACCTTTAATAGATCGTATGGCATATGCTTAGCCGTCAATTTTAAATATTTACATACGATGACCAATGGATTGAACCAAGGTTCAACTCGATGACAAAAAAGCAATAAATCACATACTTTGTATACAGTAAACATTATGTTAAAGAGGAATCCAACATTGGACTTAAAATGTGTTGGAAATGAGAAAAAAAGTGAGAGGAATTGGAAAGCAATGAGAAAGTTATGGCTGTTTTAAAATTGAGATCCCTAAGACTGTAAATTTCAATTGGGGAAGTAAATTACGACAATGGACAAGGACAATCTTGTGATTTTTCTCTTAAAGTGCATATTCCCCTGGGCAGTATTGGAATTATAACCTAGGAAGCATAAAGTTTTATGTCCTCATGAAATAAAATTATAATTTGAAGAAAAAAAATATGTATTTTTTTTTAGCCATCTTTTATATGAGAGTAAGTAGAATCGTAGTGCTGCCTTATACCACTGTGACACCACAAATGCGGCCAATTTGAAGTCTCCGTGTATATTGTGATCACCGATTCTTACTTTTAAAAATTTATGACTTTCTTATTGTTTGCCCGATATTCAAACTTTCTAGTATCAACTTGACTGATTTTTCAGTCGGCAGAGCTTAAAATTGGGCTAATCTAAAATTTCAAAAAAAAGGTGATTGAGCTGAATCATCAGATTTCTGGATTACATAAAACCCATGTTGTGCAGATAACTGTTTTATGAGGATAGGCGAAATTTTGAAATGGCATTAATTTCCGATTTCATATTCGATTCTGACAAAATTTTCAGCATTATGCTTTTTTCTCGCTCGTTTGAAAAAAAAGTTCAAATCGACTTTTTGCTGGAAATGATTCGAGATTTAAAGCGGCGTCAAAGGTCTTCATATATATATGTGTTTGTGGGGGGGGGTGATTCCATTCAAATGCGTGTACGTGCGTGGGTAGCTGAGTATGTAGGTATATTACGTATAAATGAACATGTAGGCATTTATGGGTTTGTGTGTGGCGACGTTTTGAGGAGTGTAGAACATGGTACACTGTTAGAAAATTTATCCTTAAAATAAAAGAAGTTCCTGCAGCAGAGTCTCGAGAACACCTGTAATCTTACCAGATTGCGTAATCTTACAGAAAATTGGTATTTGGTGTATGGAACCTTACAAATTTCCTTTAATAAAACACCCTTTTTCCTTTTTTTAAACAGAACTTTTCTGTTAAGTTGCAGAATAATTCCTGTTTATGAATTTACAGAACGATTCTGTTATTGCTTTATGCAAAATCATCTTTCTTTTTTCTGTAAAATCAGGGTTTTTTAACAGTGTATATGGGGCAAAATAATTGTCTTAAAAGAAGAAAATACTGTTTCTAATATGAAAACCATGAAGGTCTATGACAGATTATATATATAGAAAACAACCCATTTTATCGTTTTGCTCTGCTCTTTTCTTTGTTCGTCGTCGAACTCCAAGTCCCCCGTCAATACATCGCTTTAATTGTTGTGTATGTGTGTATAAATATAAGCATGATTATGCACCTATATGACTGGTTGTAGGGTTATACAAATAACGTTGTTATTTTTTTATAACAGAATACCAAATGACGCGAGGCACACACAAAAAAAATACTCTTCGAAATTGATTTCACCGTATTTTGATTATGATAATGATAATTGTAAACTAAGTTGATAGAAAGAATATCACTACATTTAAAAAAAAGTTCGAAGCCGGGGGGTTGGCGACTATGCCGAACAGCCCCCCCCCCCCACCTGTAAAGTCGGCGGGGGGGTGGACGCATCCCCATCTCTGGCTATCTGCGACCCCTGTGGATGGGCAATCAATGGCAAGATAATGTATCAAATTGTATCAAATTGTATCAAGTAGTAGTCGTAGTATTAGTAGTAGTATTAGTAGTAGTAGTAGAAGTGATAGTAGTATAGTAGCAGTATAGTAGTAGTAGTAGTAGAAGTGATAGTAGTAATAGTCATGGAAGTGGTAGTAGTAGTAGTCGTAGTAGTAGTATACTACATCCATTATTTTATTATGAATGTTATATTTTATAACAATGATAATAATTAGCCATAATTTCATCATCATCATTGTTATCTTAATAACAATGGTTCATATTATGGAAGATGATAACAATCCACAGACTTTCACAATGTCCCAAATTGATACTAGAGGATCTTTGTCAGCAACAATATTATCGCAATACAAGATAATACATGGTCTAAGGCACCAGACTATGCATGGAAAGTCCGGGGTTCGATCCCGGCCCGCGGCACCTATGACCGTGAGCAAGGCATTTAATCAGCAATGCTCTTTTATCCTGCATTCAAATAAAATGAAAAATGCTATACGCATTCTTGGTATGTGCACCAACCCTTGTTTAAAAAATGATAAACTGCGTGTAAACTTACCGGTAATGATATCAGTTGCATCTGCATCTGTTGTTACTGAAATATAATTATAGGAGATTAATAGTTAATACTTGACATGCTTGATGAGATAATTCCTCTTGCAGCTCCAAAAAGCCACACTGGAATGAACTTTGCAATATGTCATGAAAGATTGGTGTCATAATGAAGATCTATATTTTTTCAATAAAAGGAGAGTGCGATGTGCAAGTAAAAACCTGGATACATATTAAAAGAAATAGAGATCCGGTTGAAGGCTGCAGGTTTCTAATAACGGGAATTGATTAAGCGCAGCCTCTTTAAATGCTGGTAGACCTATTTTGTATACAACTTCGCCAGGCAGATGGTTCCATATTCGGATTGTCCATGGGAAGGAGTATTTGTAGGAATCAATTTACGATTTTGGCACAGCAAATTTCAGCGTATGGTCCTTCCTTTTTTTTACCATAGTATATGAATCTATAGGTCATCGTGCTTTAAAAAAAAACAGTAATCCACAGTATATTCAGATTATTTGATGAAATACAAATACCTGTATATCGAGTCTGTTCTAATGTGCATAAATATATGCCTATCATGGTAGCTGTAAAATAGTCCACAATTCATTGATGTTTAGATCCAATAAGCTGAACTTAAAAGGTGAACTCATTGGAAGTGACACTTATTGAAAGAGACAATTAAAGGGACACTCATTTAAATATTATCATAAGAATGGGGGAAGTAATCTTAGAACGGCATATGAGCACTGGACAGACGAAAAGAGGATTACTTATTACGTTAACATGGGGCTTTTATCACAGTGCAAGATATTAAATTATCAAACAGAAAACGAATATCAATCTAAAGGAGCATATACCGTGACCATATATAAAATTAATCATTTTAAAGGATAAATTCATCAAGGTTGGAAGGGAGTGATCGTGTCTAAACACACGCCGTTAGAGAATAATTCCGTCGAAATGAGGACACGCTCGGCCTAGAGGACTTTTTATCTCAAATTAAACCCGACACTACATTATATAGACTCAATGAGATTCATTTATACAAAAAAAAAGAAGTAGTGAATAGGTAACAGAAATGAAACCTTTCAGCATTGACAAGGGTGATATTAGAAGGAATTTCAGTTATCATAAGTGAAAATTAATTGGCCTACTGATTAGACAGAAAACCGTAGGCCTCCTTTCAAAAAATCAAACAATTCACAAGTGATACACGTGTTATCATCTCACCGATATTTGATGTGGTTGCATCTTCAGTTGTTGTGCCGGCTGCCATTAAAAAGGGAAGGAAATAATTGTAGTTATTATGCAGCTGTTAAATAAAGAATGTATGGTCTATAATACGCACTTATGAATTCTCACGTTGACAGTCAATACTATTACTTTTTTAACCAGGATTTGATGACAATTCATCAAGAATCAACAGTTTTCAATCGAGATTACATAAGAAAAATACATATACATTTTTTGGCAATGTAATACAAATCTATACTCGTAGTGGTTACACCCGTAGTTGCATCCCTTGTCGTTAAGATAGTATAAAAATAAAATGTAGTTAAAGTAGGCCTACGAAAATATTATTTATGAACACACAAGACCCATCTCTCCCATAAAATATGAATTATATATATTGGGCTACGTTATAATAATTGTTGTTGATTCTTTGTAAAATGTAAAAAGTTTGATCGTTAATCGAAGAGTATACCATTCATTCATCAGATTTAAGCACCATCCCTCATACAGTCCCTCAGTCCATTTTAAGTTCTAAATTTTACTTTATTCCACACTTTATTTGTCACATCATTAAATTTAGTAATTCACAACAAGCTATGCCTCACTTTATGTCCTCCACTTTGCTTTGAAAGTAAAGCTTTATAGATAGCTCCTCTTTTATCGCCATTTATTGTAATTATTCAACTATTTCAGAATGGGTTGTATGCTTTGTATTATTTTGTTAGCTTTGTGGAAAATCAGTAAGATGAAATAGAAATTTAAATAGAACATCGGGATCCCGTCTTACAAAGAATTAATTTGCGAGTTATTGACATTCCATGCAGAGATTGTGGACCATATCTTAAAAACATCTAATAGGTACAGTATCGTTGTGTAAAAAAAAAATTACCGATGCTAGTCTGAGCCAGATCCGTCGTTGTATCCGTTGTAGCTGAAATTAAAGAATATAAAAAGATGGGAATGTTTAGTTGAGAAATATAAGTTCCCTCATATTTTGTAAAGATCGATATCTAAGTAACAATCAATTCTTCCATGCCAACCAAGGACCGCATAGGTCCATGGTTCTACATAGCAGAGGTGATAGTACCGCGCATTTACGATACAAAATACTGTACTGTTGTGAGAATAGAGCGCCACGCGCACTCGAATTTAGTTAGAAACCAATACGAGCAGTTCATAAAGTAACGCAGGTTTAACACTGGGTTTATGATATTCAAAATAAAAATCTTACCAGCCAATGTAGAAGCAGCCGTAGTGGTACTGGCGTCAGTCATCGTGACTTTAGGAAAAAGAAAGAGAAAATTACATTGGAATAATTAACAACATTGGGGTCAATGACCATCCACAAGTTACCCAAAATGGACCAATTTCTACATCAAGGAAACATTGTTATGTAATAGATTTGATTTCATTTTACCAATACTTGTCAGAGTCTCATATGTCATGTATGGAGTTATGTCTGTTGTGTCTGTAATCGCTTCATAGATAGAATAAGAGAAAAATTAAGGGTTTGTTTGAGTAATGGAATAAAATATAAAATTTAAACGAATTATCATAAGACATTTCCGTTAAATAACGATGGCGGATCAAGGGGGGGGTTAGGGATTTATCCCCCGCCCCCCCCCCTTTGTCTGCCAAGTAAAAAAAGGTACATTTTGATGCCAACCCCAAATTACTTTTTTTTTATACTGACCGTTTTGCTAGTCAAATTTCTTGTAACTGAAATGACCTTCATTTTGTAGTGCATTATGTCATTTTTTTAAAATCAATTAGAAAACAATGATCCCTTGAGTAAATTTGCGACAATGGGACTATAGAGATTCGATTTTTAAAAAAATCGCAGTAACCAAAAACAGCACCATGATTTAAATGGCCACTGTCTTCCAAATTTTTGACTGTTCATACTGACTCATGGGCGGAAATCCCAGGGGGGACGTGTCCCCTCTACTCAATAGAGTAGGGGGGCGCAATATCTAATGTCCCCACTACTATTTTCGGGTTTTTATGATGGTAAGAAATACATCACTCAAAATCGAATTTAAGGACGAGATGACCTTATTTTGGGGATAATCTTTTTTTTTTTGCTTGTCAAATTCATTTTCGTCGAAATGACCTCAAATTTGGGGTGGTAACCATTTTTTCAAATTTTCAAGCCCCTTGTTCCCCCCCTACCTTTTGGGAGAGATTTCCGCCCCTGTACTGACTCCTCAAGAATGAAATATATCTATTCATCTGAATTCACTTCCATTATGGTAGGGTAATATTCAATTTCTATCATCGGTTATCAATAAGTAACTTTGGTAATTATTCTTTATACCAATGATTTCCTAGGGCAAGAGCTGAAGAGGATATCCCCCAACAAAAATGCAGTGATATAAAGGGCTGTAAAGGTGAGACAGCAGTCCAAATGTCTAATATTGTAAAAAGTCACTCATTAGGTTTTTATCTAGTGAAAGATAAAAACTTTAGTTTAATCACCATCTGAAAAAAATACTGTTTCTATTTCGTTATTGATCCGTTCTATTTCTGTATATATGTATTATATTTAGATATAATTTTGTGTTCTTCATATTTGGTTATATTGGACCTTAATCAGTAGTTTTGCTAAATCCATTCTTAAGTAAGCACCTAACACATTTAAGATCTTACACTGTTTATCATTTGTTATTAATCCTGCCAGATGAAGGTTCTCTTCTACACACACTCCCATTCACACACACACACAGAGTTCCATACTGTACATAACCTCATATGCATATCCACACACATGGTGGAAATCGGGGACATGTATTTCAGAAAATTATTTCACTATATAACCGAGGACTTGTAGTAGTAGGAATCGTGAATTTTATTATACAACCTAAAATCTATAATCATTGTGAATCGAGGACATTTTAAATGTTTTCCTATAATGGAAGAGCGTGTAAGATGGGACCATTTGCATATTTTCCGCACACGAGGACGTCCGCGGTTTGCTGTGTGTCCCTTGTCCTAATATGGAATTTGTATGTGTGTCCTCCTTTCCACCTTGGGTACATGCACACACACACACACACACGTTCTACACTCACATCAACAGCAGACATACACGTTTTCATTTAATGTCAGTAATGGAACCCTTTTATCAAAGTCTAGCGATGAAAAGTTGTAATTATCTGTAACAATCATACACATTTGGGAGTGTTTTATGAATGAACAGATACTTTATCCGCTAGGTCTTGACGAACTGTGCTTCTCCGGCACTTATCATATCTGACTTGTCTTGTTAATTGCAAAAGAAAATGCTCCCCCACTCTTCTCATCGAATCAAAGCCAATGGTTATCTAATTTTGCATCTCGTCAGACAACAACGATGATGAAACATCTCTGAGTCTAAGAGGTGAGCTTTCGCTCATCTTTATTCTCTCATTTTGTATACATCCTGCTCTTTCACATTTTAGAGCCTCCCCCGCATAATCCAGACTGGCTCTCGGAAAGTTGGAACGAGAAAAGGGTACATTCATTCATGAATTACAATGAGGTTTATTTGATTTTAAAACACATTTTTGTTTCATTCTCTGTTAGTTATAGCTAACTCTCATTAGTATGCCATCCTGTTCAATATTATAGTGCAGTCTTTCTTTTGACTTAAATTTAATAATAATGAAACATATTTGAAGGAGGTTTTCCTTCCTCACTTTTCTTTTTGATAATTTCTTCCAATATGATGAGGCTTAGTAACAATCAATTTTAGCGCATGATTACACTGTAAAAAATGAAGTGCTAATTTAGCACATATATAGTGACTGCACTACACGTGCTGATTTTCTAGTTTAAATTTTTAGTGTATGACTTCTAAATTACAGGTCCATTATCCTGTTTAAAAAAGATGATAAATGACAGAAAGAAAAATATAAAATTATAATCAAAATTTCCAATCATGAATATTGTATTCAATCATTAGGTTTTTTTAACATCACATGCCCTACTCCCACTTATAAGAAAATAAATACAGAGTGAAAACAAGCAATGCATTAAGGCCTGTTTGCGAGATATCTCGACACAATTATATTAAACTGTTAATTCCCTGAGAACGAAGAGATCTCCGTTGATCCAACACAATATAAAAGAGAAACAACACAGTGTTGCTGCTCGTCGTTTGTTGCTAACACAGTTCGACTTTACACAGTAAGGATATTTTAGTCCTCTCTAGAAGCAGCTCAAGTAAAACGAAGTCTTGCTAATTGAAGATCGCTAGTAGAACCATCATCCATACATACAGGTTTATGTCTGTTGAATTAATTTTGACATAGATGGTAAAAATGTGGACGGTTTCATTGAATCAAAAATATGTGATGGATGCATAAACTAAAAGGAGAGCACACCAATGCAAAAATTTTGCAGTAATGGATTCGATTCACTTGGCAGCAAAGTTGTTTTTTTGTTCCCATGAAAAACAGATGAAAATCTACAGTTATTACCCACATTTCTGCAATAGTTTTGGAGAGGTCAACATCTTACTTAGATAATTGAATGATGGATGATACAAAAACATAGGCCTCTTTTAGACGATAACTACCTTGTTTGTAGGAGACAAACTTGTGGTTTGTGACAGTCAATTTCCAATCAGCTTTGGAAAACCTTGAGTGTATAGGCCTAACATAATGGCAGTGCCTTTGGCGAGGATCGCTCAGCAATCATGGTAATAGAAATGCTATATTATAGGCCTAATTATGTTGAAAGAGGAAAGGCAACATCGTCACCGGGCATCGTCGTGACGCGTCGTCTCATTCGACACATTGTGAGAGTGGTTTGTGAGTGGATTTAGCAATGGGTTTTAGTGACAGGCAACTTTCTTAGAGTGGGCTTAAAAGCGGTTTATTCTTTTAAGAAACTTTAAAGAACTCATCGGAATTCTGAATGTGAAATTCATACAAACACCAACGAAACGCTGGTCATTTTACATGTTCCACGGAATTCATATTATTGGGAAGTGCGGGCAGCTCAGTTTTTTTATGATACTTCTGAAAGAAAATTTCTTTGAGATAATAAAAGATAGTAAACCATTTTCATGATCTTGCTCTTACCAGCTGTTGTAGAAGCACCTGGGGACGACCCGTCTAATGTTACTGTAATGAATAAAAACAAATTGAAGAGCTGTAATGGAAACAAAGAAGTAACAACAATCCCATAATTACCATGTCCTGCTGTCATTAAAAAAACATTAGCAAAACAGGATTAAGTTATGTAACAATCTTACCTATACTAGTCTGTGTTTCAAATGTAGTTAACTCGGTTGTCGCTAAAACAAAACAAAGAAGATATTACATTAATAATAGAAGTATGAAAACTGTGAAGAATAGTTAAAGGATTACTATTGGCCTCTATTTGTTCAACATAAATTATACCAAACTCGAGGGGAATCCAATAAAAAACGTTGTTTTTTCCACAAATGAATGCAAACAAATACCTTTTTATGTAGTATTTTCATGTTCACAGTAACGTTGTATTTGGGCGGAAGTTTTTTTTTTCGAGAATAAAAATATATATATATTGATATCAAGATGAAATATTATGATCAGGATAATGCATGGGCCCAATTTTACTTACTGGCCGTGGTAGATACATCAGCAGTAACTATAAAAGAAAATTATGAATGTCATTTTGCGAACAATAATTAAGATAGTTAAGACAAATTCGCACACCACTTTTCCTATTTCCAACGTAAACATGATATATTATTGCCTTATTATCATAAAATTCGTTTTCACTTTTTCTATCAGTAGTCATTATCTGCATCCGTAGTTGTACAGGTTGTCGCTTAGAATATAAAAATGAAAGAAAAAGAAATGATATGAGAGTATTATACCGTAACGCAATTTGCATATCAAATATTGTCCTATAGATATGGAAAAATACAGATCTTCCCAAAATCAGAAATGTAATTGCAGTCCAGTTCGTTCGCTCCATTTTTAACTATGTTTACCAAAAAGCTATTGTTTCTCATTGTTAGACAGATTGTTTCAGGATAATAGACATAACGTATTACATTCACCCTTACCGGTCGTTGAAAAGATATCCGTGGTATCTGCAGTCACTACATATAATGAATAAAAATGTAAAAACAAAATACATAATTAAGAATAAAGAAATCAAAGAAGATGTCCAAATGCAACTAATTACTGGAAATCTGATTAAAAGAAAAACTCAGCTATTCATTTCACCATTCTCATTTCTTTTGTTTTGTAGTAATGTAACCAATAAAAACATTTATTGGGATAGGAATCTGGTTCGTCTTATACAATATTAATCGGAAATGTGTAGGATGTGTAAGTATACAGTGAAAAAAGGCAAATAAATATTTCGTAAATATCTACAACATATGCATTCTATGTGTATATATATACATTAATGAATAAAGGTTGTGATGCAAAATTAGATAGTATAAATCGATTGCAATCGTTTTCTGGACAGTCCGGTTAATATATTTTGAAAAATAAAAGAATTTTTGCCAAAATTTCCATGTTTTTAGGCAAAAATTTGCATGTGCATTGATATCTTTCTGTTTAGTCATTGATATCAACAATTAATGCAAAATATCAGCATTCTACACGAAAGAGGATACATTAACGAGAACATTGATATGCTTCATGAAAGTATTAATGTGTTAACTTGGTTAGATATAGGGAAAATACCTCCAAATGTATTCCCCGATATTGCGATAAAATGACACAAAAAAAGCAACCTCCGTCACTAGTCACACTAGGTGTGATTTGCACGTATAAATGCATGTTATGGGCGTCGCGATAGAAAAGTGTTTATTAGATATATGGGTATGAGGGCAAAAGGCGTTTTTTACATATTATGAAAGCAACTTTTATGTTAATGAAGCCCCTTGGAAAAGTTAGAGGAGGCATCGCTCTGCATGTCGCGAGCAATTACATTCGGGCACCTTAAAACATAGTCCCGCCAAAGCCTGTCGAAGGTACCCCCCTTATCCGAAGCTTGATTGTTAAAATATTATTATTATATGTAACTGATAGAATAAATGCTACTCTTTTGTCTCCAAGTGTATTAAGGCAATGAAATAGATTGATTTAAAGCAAAAACACCTTTTTGCAGTGGCGTAGCTACGGGGGGGGGGCTGGGGGGCACGTGCCCCCCCCCCCCCTGAGATTTGGTGTGCCCCCAGAAAAAAATTGGCAGAGCAAAAAAAAAAGAAGGGGGAGAGAAAGAAGAAAAGAATAAAGGAAAAGAAGAAGACAGAAGAAAAAAAAGAGGAGGAAGACAAGCGAATAAATTAATGTGAGGGGAAAACTTGCAAAAAAAAACTTTCATGTTACTCTATAAAATTTTTCCTTGCGCTTCGCGCCAGAATTGCCTGTTCAATGAGATTCATATCTTGCTCAATAGGCTGATATGGAGCAAGTTTTGACGTCAATATAAAAAACATATTTTAGCTCGGACATCGAGCTTTCATTATTTTTTTTCATTTACAAATTTAAGTGCTCTGTAAAATGTCCGTTTTATGGTCTACATATCAGCATTTTAGGCTCACTCTCCGTGGTCACATTGTTTGATTTGCCAAGTTAATATTGTCAACTTGTATTCCACAAACAAATGTATTCAGAATGCCCAGATCATAGGTCTAAATCTAAAACATGCGCAATAGCCTGCATGCATGTTTTTTTATTCAAAATTTACTTAAATTATCCAGTTTCACATCAGAATATCAATAATTGTCTGCTCACGCTTCACGATCGCATTATTAATGATACCCAATTAACTATATAACTTTTAGGTCTAAAATCTCAAATTTCTTCCTCTCGCGCTTCGCGATCGCATCAATTGTTTAGTTACATACCTATCCCATTTATTAATACAAAAAGTGCTTAGAATGACCATGTTTTAGGTCGGAATGTCAAAAATATTTGCTCGCCCTTCGCGCTCGCATTATTGAAATATATACCGTTTTCGTGGGTAACTGTAAGCTGTCCTTAACCCGGTCCCTTTTCGATAATGCTAGAACAGTTAATACAAATTTCTGCTCGTGCTTGGCGTTGGCAGTAACCATCTAGTTACATACGAATCTTGTTCAGGATCACACATAACATTGCCCAGAATATTAAATTTTCAGGACAAAATACATGAAAGTAAAAAAAATCGCTCGCGCTTCGTGCTTGCACTTTTTATAAGGCTTATGAGATTATTTCACGTTTATGTTTTTTTATAAGAATAAAATTAAGAAGTGACTGATCGGGGAAAATATAGGTAAAGATAATTTTGGGCCCCGTCCCCTTTTGGCGAAAGTCGGATCCGCCCTTGTGACATATACACACACACCGGAAAAATTGCCGGTGCCCCCCCCCCCTGAAAAAGCAAGGACCCCCCCAGGAAAAAAATCCTAGCTACGCCACTGCCTTTTTGCCTCAATGGGGGCTCCAAATTGACAGATTTTCCTATAAATTATTAAGATGCAAAATAGGGGTTGTGTGACTTCAGCCGCCCCCTGAGGGGGTAGGCTTTATTTTGCCAGCAATTCATTATATGAAACAGAAAAATACTACTCTTTTATCCAAGTGGTTTTCTATATAGGACAAACATCCTTTGTCTCAATGTTGGCTCCAAAGTCGCAGATTTTCTAATAAAAAGTTTGAATACACAAAATGTGTGGGCGATTTCAGGAGCCGCTGACGGGGGTATAGGCTTTGCTGTACCAGCACTTCTTTATATGTAACTGATAGATGAAAGGCAACTCTTTGGTCTCTATGTGCTTTTAAAACAATTAAAATGGATTGCTCTTTAGCAGAAACATCCTTCAGTGGGGGTTCCAAATTTGCAGATTTTTCCATAAATTTGCAAAATACGGAAAAGGGCGATGGTGTCTTCGGCAACCCACTGACGGGGTGGCTTTCATTTCCCAGCAATTCTTTATATGTAGCAGATAGAAGAAATTCTACTCTTTTGTCTCCAAGTAGTTTAAAACAACAAAAGTGGCTTCATTACATAGTAGAAACACTTTTTTCATCAATCTGTCTCCAAAATGACGAATTTTCCAAGAAATGGGAACAAAACGAAATAGGTGCTGGGTGACTTGGGGCAGCCCCCTGAGAGGGTAGGCTTTGCTATGGCTCATTTCTTTAAAATAATGTAGCTGATAGAGAAAACTTACTCTTCCGTCTCCAAGTGATTTCAAGAAAATAAAAGTTGTTTTTACCTAACCGAAGCATCATTTTGCCACACTGAGGGCAAAGGCAAGATATTTTAATAGTCAAGCTTCGGATAAGGGTGGGGGTACCTTCGACAGGCTCTTGCGGGACTATGTTTTAAGGTGCCCGAATGTAATTTCTTGCGACATGCAGAGCAATGCCTCAAGACCTCTAACTTTCCAAGAGGTTTCATTAACAAAAAAGTTGCTTTAACATGTAAAAAACGCCTTTCTGCCCTCATACCCATATATGTAATATACACTTTTCATTCACGACGCGCATAACATGCATTTATATGCGTGCTAGTCACACCAACATAGGCGAGGCAAGATCGATTGAGTCTATTGTACTCTTTTGGAGGGCATGCCAGCGAGCGCATCGTAGTCGGTATCACAAGTGTGACTAGTGGTGTCGTTTTATCGCAATATCGGGAATACATTTGGATGTACTTTACCTATATCTAAGCAAATTAAGACATTAACACTGTCATGAATCATATCAATGTTCTCGTTAATATATCCTCTTTCGTGCAGAAGGCTGATATTTTGCATTAATTGTTGATATCAATGAAAAAAAAGAAAGATAAATTATATCTATATTTTTATGTTAATAGATGCTCTGAGATCTTATCCTTGAAATGCCATTTAAAAAAATTGTTCATGCTTGAGCGAACAAGAGACGTTTTTGTCGGGGGTTCAAAAAGAGGCTTGCGCCAAGATAGCAGAAATTAGAAATTTGATTAGACTTTTGGCTAATCAGCAGACTTTCTCTTAATGTTTTCAATATCTTTGCCATACTTTTAGAATTATACTGTCAAATTTGATTTACAAAGTTATTTATTTACCTGCATTGTTTTGTTTTTCATTTAAACTTCTTTTACTTTTGAATTTTCCTTCATAAGTAAGAAAAGAAGACTTTTTGTCAACCCAAGCAAGAAGATTTGCATTATTAATTGGGAGAATTTGTAATCATTCAAATCCTTTTATTACTGGTATGTGAAACAAAATTATGTTATAGTACCCATAAAAGACATGAATCATATTTTCAAGGGGTTATTGAATCCTTCACCAAGTTTATATTTACGTGCTTGACAGGACAAACAGGAAAGGGTTCATGTCTTTCAATGGCAATGGTGTATTGAGTCAATTTTGAAGGATCAAGATATGGCAGATCGGGTAAAATGTATGAAAAAGTTGTGAAGCGAGCAATCAAAAGTTTCCACCTTTTTATTAAAATATCAAATTTTGTGATTTTGACATAATATTCAGTAAATGATATCGTATTTCAATTTCTATGTTTTCGTTATTTTCCTTTCCACTTTTTTTCCTTGGTCATTATTTTCTATTTCTTATTTTCATTATTATTGTTATTTCATTTATTTATTATCATTTTTTGGGGGGATCACCCCGAGCCCCGCCCATCTGTATGCCACTGTACAAAGGCACCATAACCTTTTTAGCACACAATGAAAGGAATTAAAAAAAAAAACACGCTCTCCAATATTTCGCTTTTAAAAATTGTTCTTGCCTAAAGAAGGAATATTCAAAGCTTAAAGAAAACATATAAAAAGGGAACAACAGATCTATTCAAGCAAATAAGAAGATTTGGAAATGAATTTTGACCGCATAATTCGAAAATTATGGCACAGATAATGAAAAGGTTAAAAGGAAGTCTGCTGATTAGCAAGAAGTTCGACTATCATGTTTATCATTTTATGCCATTTTGGCGCAAGTCTCTGTTTTAAGACAAAAACATTCCGTGTCCGCTCAAGCATGAACTAATCTATATTATGTTAACAACATTTGAAGGATTAGACTTCAGAGCACCTATTGACACCAAAATATAGAGATCATAATTTGAAACACAAATTTTATAAACTTTTCAAATCTGTCCCGTATTTTTTTTTTTTTGATACGCCACTTGCAAAAGAACTAGACAAAGCGCAACCCTCTCTGATGGGATAAACATAATTATTCGATGTTAACTCGTAATTATTTTCTCTGTTGAATCCTCAACCTTCTTATGGATACTTTCTAAAAGTGGATAAGATAATCGACCACTTTCTTAAGTTTAAGAATAGGAATACAAAAAATCAAAACTAAGAAAATACAATGATCTATTATTACCCTGTGCTGAAGTAGTCGTCTGTCTGCAACCCGATTGTCTCAAGAAGGTACCCGCTAATGTCCCGTAAGCTTTTTTGGTTATTGTATCATAACCATAAGTCGTGACGCTAAATGGGATGTCTGGATCATCATGGCTCACGGTATGAACACCTTCCGTTATTTTTTTTCCCCAAATTGTAGAAAGTGCGGTAGTGACACGAGATGCGGTCCACGAGTCCAATAAGACACCGTCTACTTGGATCCCACTCTCATGCATGGTGTCTACAGTGATGTCTATATAGTTCGAAGAGACGAAAGAACTCGCAACCGGGAAGGTAATCGATCCTACTGGGAACTGCTCTTTTGGTGAAATGATTGACATCGATGGGTCTCCTTGGTTGTCGCTTTTATAAGACCTCTGGTATTGAACAACAAGGACGGGCTCTGAAGTCTCAAATTCAAAAGCATCATGAGTGCCTGAGGTGAAGTCATAATATTCAAACGCATGAATAGTGGCGCTAACTGAATCCGATGTGATACGAGTGCCATCACGGGTTGCTATGATTCTAATATCAAGTCCGCTGTCCGGTCTCCCATGGTAAGCTGACACAGAAAAGGAACGTCCTAGGGTGTTGACAGGTGGCATTTGCTCAACCATATAGTCACAGGTCGTGACCTTAACCCCTACTTTAGCGCATGTCACACCTGAGATAACCGATACAGGTGCGGATGATACAACACGTGAGGCGCTCAAATCCAGAGGACTCTGGACCTGATAAGTCTGACCAGCATTGAGTATAAAGTTGAGATCTGCGGTCAAGCCTTTTGTTATTCTATCCTCTCTGATCAACTCTGGAAACTCCACGTTTACATTGGTAGCAGAGGCAACAGCGGTTACAGTGAATTCTGAAAAGTACTTAGGACGAGGAGTATAACTCGCTATGACATAGTCGTTGCCGAGGCTGTCCACGGGAAACGCAAGGAAGTTATCCACGCTACCACTCAAATAGCTATATCCAATTACCGAGATTTCACCATCCAGAGCCGAGATCTTTACAGAGCAGTCCTGCAGACCAGAACCGGTACATCGGGAGATCTCAGACAATGGTAGTGATAGAGTCGTATTGGAAGAAACTATACCTGTCAAGGTATCACCGGTGAACTCACTCACCTCCACATTGACATCATGTTGGGAGGAAGTCGAAATCCCGAGAGCATTTCTTTCTCTACTTTTGTCTTTGTTACTTGGAAAGGCGACTATAAAGCTTCTCCCGATGTTCGATTGAGAACAGTCAACTGTATAAAAGAATTTGAGAGAAATTGATTCCAATTTTGTCATTCTAATAGGTTTATTTTTAACACATCGGTATTCATAAGAAGTTTGGTTAAACTTTAACACGTTGAGACATTGGTAGTAACAATGTTTTATAAGATTTTCATGCATTTTGTGTATTGAGGACAAAAATAGCCATATAATACTCGAGGGCATGAAATTCCTTGCAGGATACCGAACCTTGGACTTCGGTATTGCGTGACCAATCTTGATCTCGAGACCGAATTAAGAACTAGTTGCTTCCGAACAGTGGCGTAGCTACGGGGGTCCTGGGGGGGCATGAGATTTGGTGTGCCCCCCAGGTGCCCCCCAGTAAAAATTGGCAGAGCAAAAAAAAAAAAGGAGAAAGAAGAAAAGAAAAAAAGGAAAAGAAGAAGAAAGACAGAAGAAAAAAAAGAAGAGGAAAATAAGAGGAGGAAGACGAGTGAATGAAATAATGAGATGGGAAGACTTGAAATTAAAAAATAAATCTTTCATGTTACTATATAAAAAAATGTCTTGCGCTTCGCGCCAGAATTGCCTGTTCGATGAGATTAATATCTTGCTAAATAGGCTGATATGGAGCAAGTTTTAAATTCAATATTTAAAACATATTTTAGCTCGAACATCGAACTTTCATTATTTTTTTTATTTACAGATTTAATTAATTAATTATATGTAAAATGTCCGTTTTAGGGTCTACATATCAGCATTTTAAGCTCACGCTGCGTGGTCACATTGTTTGATTTGCCAAGTTCATATTGTCTACGTGTATTCCATAGTGTTCCATTAAACAAAATAATGTATTCAGAATGCCCAGATTCTTGGTCTAAATCTGAAACATGCACGATAGCCTGCATGTTCTTTATTTAAAATGTACTTAAATTATCCAGTTTCACATCAGAATATCAATAATTGTCTGCTCACCTTTCACGATCGCATTATTAATAATACCCAATTGACTATATCTTATTTATAATTTACAAAATATGAACAGAGTGTCCTGCTTTTAGGTCTAAAATCTCAATTTTCTTTCGCACTTCGCGCTCGCATCAATTGTTTAGTTACATACCTATACCAAATATTAATACAAAAATTAGAATGACCAATTTTTAGGTCGGAATGTAAAAAAAAATTGCTCGCGCTTCGCACTTGCATTATTGAAATATATTGGCGTTCGCAGTAACCATCTTTTTCAGGATCACACATAACATTGCCCAGAAAATTAAATTTTCAGGAAAAAAATACATGAAAGGAAAACAAAAAATCGCTCGCGCTTCGCGCTTTTCATAAGGCTTATAAGATTATGTCATGTTTATGTTGTTTTATAAGAATAAAACTAAGTGACTGATCGGGGAAAATATAGGTGAAGATAATTTCGGGCCCCGTCCCCTTTTGGCGAAAGTCGGATCCGCCCTTGTGAAACATACACACACACCGGAAAATTGGCCGGTGCCCTCCCTGAAAAAGCAAGGACCCCAGTACCCCCCTGTTACACCCAAAAATGTAATAATCGCCCACAAATGTAATAACGCCCACAAATGTAATAACACTTTACCCACAAATGTAATAACGCCCACAAATGTAATAACACTTTACCCGCAAATGTAATAATGCACTTTTTGGCAAATCCGTTCTAAACTAAAATCCTATAGTAATGCGTTCGTATAGCACACAAGTGCAAAGTCTCTTTTCCTGACCCGGTTAATTAACAAATTATAATATAAGTCCAAAGTCTTTTCTCCAGACCCTGTTGTTTAAAAAATTATAATATAAAGCCAAAGTCTTTCTTCCAGACCCGGTTGTTTAAAAAATTAAAATATAAATCCAAAGTCTTTATTCCAGACCCGGTTGTTTGAAAAATAATAATTTGAGCCCAAAGTCTTTATTCCAGACCCGGTTGTTTAAAAAATGATAATATAAGTCCAAAGTCTTTTCTCCAGACCCGGTTGTTTCAAAAATTATAATATAAAGCCAAAGTCTTTATTCCAAACCCGGTTGTTTAAAAAAAGATAATAATGAGTCCAAAGTCTTTATTCCAGACCCGGTTGTTTAAAAAATGATAATATAAGTCCAAAGTCTTTATTCCAGACCAAGTTGTTTCAAAAATTATAATATAAATCCAAAGTCTTTATTCCAGACCCGATTGTTTAAAAAATTATGCCATAAATCCAAAGTCTTTATTCCAGACCGATTGTATATAAGTCCAAAGTCTTTTTTCCAGACCCGGTTGTTTCAAAAATTATAATATAAGTCCAAAGTCTTTATTCCAGACCCCGTTGTTTCAAAAATTATAATATAAATCCAAAGTCTTTATTCCAGACCCGATTGTTTAAAAAATTATGCCATAAGTCCAAAGTCTTTTTTCCAGACCCAGTTGTTTAAAAAATTATGCCATAAGTCCAAAGTCTTTTTTCCATACTCGGTTGTTTGAAAAATTATAATATAAATCCAAAGTCTTTTTTCCATACTCGGTTGTTTAAAAAATTATGCCATTAGTCCAAAGTCTTTTTTCCAGACCCGTTTGTTTAAAAAATTATAATTTAAATCCAAAGTCTTTTTTCCAGACCCAGTTGTTTGAAAAATTATAATATAAATACAAAGTCTTCATTCCAGACCGGTTGTTTGAAAAATAATAATTTGAGCCCAAAGTCTTTATTCCAGACCCGGTTGTTTAAAAAATGATAATATAAGTCCAAAGTCTTTTCTCCAGACCCGGTTGTTTCAAAAATTATAATATAAAGCCAAAGTCTTTATTCCAAACCCGGTTGTTTAAAAAAAGATAATAATGAGTCCAAAGTCTTTATTCCAGACCCGGTTGTTTAAAAAATGATAATATAAGTCCAAAGTCTTTATTCCAGACCAAGTTGTTTCAAAAATTATAATATAAATCCAAAGTCTTTATTCCAGACCCGATTGTTTAAAAAATTATGCCATAAATCCAAAGTCTTTATTCCAGACCGATTGTTTAAAAAATTATAATATAAGTCCAAAGTCTTTTTTCCAGACCCGGTTGTTTCAAAAATTGTAATATAAGTCCAAAGTCTTTATTCCAGACCCCGTTGTTTCAAAAATTATAATATAAATCCAAAGTCTTTATTCCAGACCCGATTGTTTAAAAAATTATGCCATAAGTCCAAAGTCTTTTTTCCAGACCCAGTTGTTTAAAAAATTATGCCATAAGTCCAAAGTCTTTTTTCCATACTCGGTTGTTTGAAAAATTATAATATAAATCCAAAGTCTTTTTTCCATACTCAGTTGTTTGAAAAATTATAATATAAATACAAAGTCTTCATTCCAGACCCAGTTGTTTTTCAAAATAATGATATAAATCCAAAGTATTTTTTCCATACTCGGTTGTTTAAAGAATTATGATATAATTCCAAAGTCTTTTTTTCCAGACCCGGTTATTTAAAAAATTATGATTTAAGTCTAAAACTAAGATACAATAATGATATTCCAGTGGAAAAAATGAGAATCGATCTTAGTCTTTTCTCAAGACGGTAATAGTAAATTGAGAATCAAGAAGAGTCTTTGCTCCAGACCCGGTAAGTAAAAGCTGAAACACCATAGTAATGCATTTATATAGCACAAAAATGCAAAATCTTTTTTTCCAGACCCGGTTAATTCAAATATTATAACATAAGTCCAAAGTCTTTATTCCAGACCCGGTTGTTTCAAAAATCATAATATAAATGCAAGGTCTTTTTTTCCAGACCCGGTTATTTCAAAATTATAACAATTATAAAAAAACAAAGACCCACGATCCTATTGCTAAATAACGTTGTTCTTGTTGTTAGCTTGGGTTTTGAGGCGTGGGTTATTCAGATATGAATGTCATTCAGATATGAAAATAAAGCGTAGTCTTTTTGTCAGAACTAGTTATAAAAATCATTAAAAACAATAAAAAATTAAAAACAACAATATCAACAAAACAACGACCCTGCAATCATTTAAAAAGAAATTCTTGTATATTCCTTCCTTTTTTATGAAAAAATACACAAATGACAGAACTTTTAATACATGAAATAAAAAACTGAGAAATAAGATATCAGTAAACAATAGGGGGATTACTTCCCGAAAACGATAAGGTTGTTGAGCAACGATCTATGAAATAGTATATAAAAGAAAAACATTCTATCAAGAGGGGATAACCATTCCATTCCATGTTTTTATTTGGCAATAAGTCATGATTGACTATTTTTGCCGCCAACTGTATGAGAAGTAGAATAACAATTTTAATTAGTGTCATTTTTATTACTTCTTTTTTATTATTATTTCTTATATATTCATTCCTTTTTATTCTATGAAAAAAAACCTTTAAATACATATAAAACAAAAAACTGAGGAATAAGATATCAGCACACAATATGGGGATTACTTCCAGAAAACGATAAGGTTGTTGATCGACGATCTATGAGATATTATATAAAAGAAAATGATTCTAACAAGAGGGGATAACGTTTTAACAAGTTCTTCCGTAGTTTAAATTTTCAGTGTACCAAGCACCATTTGTAATATCTTCAGCATTTTTCTTTATTAGTTACAATTCCAATAATCTCAGTGGCCTAAGATATATTTTCTGGGGTTGTATTGACCCGTAAAGTAAAGAGAGAGAGAGAGGGTGGATTTATGTGATCAAGAAGTTATAGGATAGGGAAAAAAATGATTTGAAATGACTGAAAGAGAGACAGGCAAAGAAAGGGGAGCCCCCTCCCACACCCGTACCAGAGTTACGGGGTTAGGCTGTCCCGTCGCTGGATTCAGGTCCATCAACATCTTGAGGTTTGATCTTTCCAGGGGACAAACGTCTTTTAATATGGTGTAGTCTTTGCTCTAGACCCAGTTATTTCAAAATAGGAAATTATTAGAAACGATAAAAACAGACAAACAATATTAACAAAGACGCCACAATATCATTAATGTAGAATAACGTTGTTGTTGTTGTTGTTGTTATTTTGGGTTTTTAAGGCGCGTACCATTCAGATCTGAACATTTACGCCTTTTATTAATTTGTCGTTTTTGTGGTATGCGTTATCACAGGGTTTTTTTTAGTTTGGGAGATGCTGGTGTCTAAGTTTTCAGATTAATCTTTTGCTTAATTTGTATTTTTAAGAGAACTGGGTGTGGGGTAAAGACAACTCTCTTAACCCAAGCATTTTAACTGGGTTTTAAAGATTGGTCTTAGCTTTTTTTTTTTCAATATTTGTTTATCTTATAAATAACTGGGTCTAGGCGAAGGTCTAATCATAATATCCATGTTATTCAACAGGAATAAGAATATGACAAAGTCTTATGTTTTTAAGAATGTTTAAATTAATTTCTAAATGACTGGGTCTGGAATAGAGACAACGCTCTAAACATGTGCTTTTCTACTTGGTCTTAATTTGGAAAATTGTTGGTTCTTAGATTCGTTGTTGGGGGTTGGGTTTTATTGGTTTTTTATTCTTGAAATAATTGTGTCTGGAGAAAAGTCTACAATCGATCTCTATGTTATTACACAGTAGTTAGATTATTGGGTATTCGTTTTAGAATATGGGTAAAAACTATTTTTTTTTTAATAATAACCAAGTCTGGAGAAAGGACGTTTGCTTTTTCCATGCATAATTACAATGTTTTGTAGGGGTCTTAGTATTATTATATAAAAAATCTGGGTGTGGGGCAAAGACATATTTTTTTACTGGGTGTAACTTTTGAAAATTGGTTTTAGATTTGATTTTCTTTTTTAATTCATTTTTTAGATAACCTGGTCCGGAGGAAAGAGAACGTTTTAAAACTCGTGTTATTCCAAAAGAATATGATAGGGTCTTATGCTAGAAGATTCTTTTTCGTAATTTTTGTAATGATTAGCTCTTTTTAAAAACAGGTTCTTAGCTTCAAGGATTGCTTGGTTTTAGATTTGGAGTTATTTCTATTTTTACTATTAGCGTTATTTTGAAAAAAACAAATGACTGGGTCTGGCTGAAAGTCTACGCTATATGTCCACGTTATCCAGCATCAATAAATATTATGGAGTTATATACAGTTTTCGTTGTTGTTGTTTTGTTATCTACAAATTTTGAATAACAGGGTTTGGAGAAAAGGCTAAGCTCGATTTTCTTTTTTTCCCACTGGAATATCATTATGGTATCTTAGTTCGGACTTATATTATAATTTTTGAAATAACCGGGTCTGGATAAAAGACTTTGGACTTATATTATAATTTTTGAAACTACCGGGTCTGGAAAAGAGACTTTGGACTTTTGTGCTATATGAAGGCATTACTAAAGGGTTTTAGTTTTTAGTTTTAAATAATTGGGTCTGGAGAAAAGACTATGCTTGATTCTCAATTTACTCGTGGCAAATATATTCACAATACATTCCGTATAATTCAAAACAACAACAAAGACATTGATTCCACCAGTTTTAATTAACTGGGTATTCTATTTTATTCTATTCTATTTCACTGGAACATCATTTTCGTATCTTAGTTTGGACTTATATCATAATATTTTAAATAACGGGGTCTGGAAAAAAGACTTTGGACTTATATTATAATTTTTGAAACAACCAGGTCTGGAATAAAGACTTTGTATTTATATTATAATTTTTTAAACAACCGGGTCTGGAAAAAAAAACGTTGGATTTATATTATCATTTTTGAAACAACCGGGTCTGGAAAAGAGACTTTGGACTTATATTATAATTTTTTAAACAACCGGGTCTGGAATAAAGACTTTGGGCTTATATTATTATTTTTGAAACAATCGGGTCTGGAATAAAGATTTTGGATTTATATTACAATTTTTGAAGCAACCGGGTCTGGAGAAAAGACTTTGGACTTATATTATAATTTTGAAACAACCGGGTCTGGAAAAAAGACTTTGGACTTATATTAATATTTTTTAAACAACCGGGTCTGTAATAAAGACTTTGGATTTATATTATAATTTTTGAAACAACCGGGTCTGGCGAAAGACTTTGGACTTATCATTTTTTAAACAACCAGGGGAGCGTTTCATCAATATTTTCATCTGACAAGTTTTCAGATCTGACATCTTTCTCTGATGTCGATTGGCTGAGAGGTACTGTTACTATGGTAACTGTCGGATAAAATGGGACTTGTCGGATAAAACGTCCGACAAGTCCTTTCATGAAACGCCTCCCGGGTCTTCAATAAAGACTTCGGGCTCATTATTTTTTCTAAACAACCGAGTCTGGAAAAAAGACTTTGGACTTATATTATTATTTTTGAAACAACCGGGTCTGGAATAAAGACTTTGGGCTCATACTATTATTTTTTAAACAACCTGGTCTGGAATAAAGACTTGGGATTTATATTATAATTTTTGAAACAACCGGGTTTGGAATAAAGACTTTGGACTTATATTATAATTTGTTAATTAACCGGGTCAGGAAAAGAGACTTTGCACTTTTGTGCTATATGAACGCATTACTATAGGATTTTAGTTTAGAACGGATTTGCCAAAAAGCCCTTCAAATTTATAACATATGTGGGTAAAGTCATTATTACATTTGTGGGCGATCAAAAATTATTACATTTGTGGGTAAAGTGCATTATTACATTTGTGGGTGAAATTATTACATTTGTGGGTAAAGTGTCATTACATTTGTGGGCGTTATTACATTTGTGGGTGCAACACCCCCCCCCCCCCCCCGGGGGAAAAGAATCCTAGATACGCCACTGCTTCCGAATTCTTTTTTGCTATTTTAAATCCAGTCTGATATTCTTGGTTTACAACTTCTATGCCGATTACCACTTTTAAAATCTTGGCAATCCCATTGCGTTTTATTGTACTTTATAGTCGAGACTGAAAGGAGAATAAAACCTTTGGAACAAGATAGCTTGTGTGAAAACAGAAATCAAAGAAACAGATTAACGAAATTTGAATCAGACAAATAATGAGAAAGTTATGAGCATTTGAATATTGCGATCACTAATGCTATAGAGAACCTCAAGTTGGCAATGCGACAAAGATGTGTGATGTCACTTGTGAATAACTCTCCCCATTACTTTAGTATATATTTCACTTAAATTGCCTCTTTTATTGCATCTATCAGTATCATGTGTTCTTTCTAAAGGGGTATGTGATACGGATTTTCAAGAATACATCATGGATAAAGAGTTTGTATCACCAAAATAAAAAGCAAAATGAGACATTTTGAGGGTATTTTATAGTCCATCAAAGGGAAAGTTGTTCACATGTGACATCACACATCCTTGTCGCATTGCTAATTGGAGGATCTCCATAGCATTAGTGATTGCAATATTCAAATGCGCATAACTTTCTCATTATTTGTCCAATATTTCTCAAATTTTCTTTGTTCTTATTCTTTGATCTTTATATTTTGACACAAGCTTACTTGTTCCAAAGGTTTCATTCCCCTTTAAAGCTAAGGTTTCGCGAACTGCCATGTTGACAATATATTATGTTCGTCATCTTTTTTGAAATACATTTAGTATCATAATATTAGATAAACCGTGGTTCACTCAAACTCTAAGCTTAAAATCTAGACACATAAGGATGCTTTGTGTTAAAATGTGTAAATGTTTTTATTTACTTATGCCGATTGGAAGTTCTAATTGGATCCAGTTTACACTAATGCATAATATCAAATGAAGTCAACTGGACTAAATAGGGAAAGTTGAATAAACTGACTCGAATTTAAGCCGGTTTACGTAATTTGTTTCAACTAGTAACATTTGAAACAAATTACTAGCTCGTTCCATCTGCCAAATAGGCTTTCGCTAGAACCAGAGGGCAACTGGTTTTAATTGATTATTGGCTTGATTTTGCTCCATAGTAACCGAGTTCGGTCCGGGATAAACCATATACTTAATAAGTATATATATATATATATATATATATATATATATATATATATATATATATATATATATATATATATATATATATATACTTTCACATCCGTTTCTATCGACCACGAAACGGTAGAAACGGATGTGAAAGTGTGCATATTTGGGGGGAGGATACAAATCAGCGGACGAGAGAAGAACCGCTGAACTACGAATAATTGTTAAATGTAGGAGCTTTGAGGGTGATGGTATGAACAGAGATCTGGGATTCCTAAGCGGATATTCATTATTTCGTTAGTTTCGTTAGTTCTGAAAAAATACTTTGACAAGCGCCACGATGTTTGGTATCGTATCACACAGGAATTTCTCTTATTGCTCAATAATACCTATTCGTACTTAATACTTTTCGGGAGAACCATTTTTCTCCTAACCAATTTGATCTTCGTTCTATCATCTCATCTCTTAAATTTCTTATTGTTACGTAACAAGAAATGTTATTGCGCAATATTTACTGTTACGTAACAATTAGATAATTACAAACAAGCGTTACTATGTATGTTTCTGTGAAGGGCGCGTATCCTCAACCAGTCATCATAACAACATCTGTCTGAGGATGCGCTCTCTGATTGATACCACACATTGTATATACTCCTGAAGAAGACGGAGGACCGTCGAAAATTCGAGTAAAGAATAAAAACTATATTGGCAATGAAAGCATTATCTTCAGCATATTTTGTTATATGTATATATATATATATATATATATATAGCTGCCGTGGTACTCTGACCTCTTGCGAATTTTCATTTAAATGTGCAAAGAAAATTACAAGAACAAAAACAATCAATTCGGTATTATTTCATTTATTTCAAAGTCACACGTCTAGGGCACGTATACTGATTTACATAATGGTGATCTTAAATAACTGAAATCCGAATGCTTCGTCTGTCCTCTTAACAGATTCAGAGTGTTTATAGGATTAGCACCGAGTTAGGAAATAAGAAATCAGTCCATATATAAGCTTTGGGAAAGCGATATAGTCTCCATGTGTAAACGACCAAACTGGACAAATCTCGACACCTTGGCTATTCAAAATGGCTGCGTCGTTGACGTGCCTCCTAATACCGATTTACATAACAGCTATTCCGTCTCAACACCCATACCGCGTTAAGGCCCCTCACACCTAACCGAACTGCCTGAAATATGCCTTGCGATGGCTGGCGAAAGGCATTTTTAAAATAATTTTCAATGGTAACTCATAGTAAATCATATTTACCCTTCGTGTTTTGAAAACAGCTGCGATTATTCAAATTCGCGCGGAAATTTTGAACATGTTTAAAATTTCCCGACGAATTGAAAAATCGTTGGTCATCTGTTTGAATTCGCATCACTTATTTTGCTGTGGTAATCGTCCGGGGTAATCGTTCGTGTGTTATTGTCGCGTATAGTCCCTCATCGCGCTTTTTTTTTTTTTTTTTTTAGTAATCTTTTATTCTCTTCTCTCATAAAACACAATTGAACATAGTAAAATATAACGTTCATTACAAAGTTTGATTTGAACTTACAAATATTATGGTTACATTTGACAATTCTTAACAAAAATGAATTTAAACAATGTCATAAATAAATTCTAAATCAATTCAATTTGTTGTAAGTGTCTGATGTACATTCTTTTCTCTTACATTTTTATATATACATAATACATATGTTAATTGAAGCGAAAAAAAGTACAGCCTAAAATCAAATTATTCACCATTTATCACAAAGAAAACTCTGTAAAGAAACCTGTAAGTTTATTAAAATATGGGATTTATGAGAGAAGAATTACTATTGATAATCTTCGGACCTTCCCGCACACTCACATCCCACCCCCATCACACTCAAACCGATTCACGCACAAACACCCCCTGCCCACACACCCTTACACACACACACACACCCGCACACATACCCTCACACACACATACCTCCACCAGATCAAATGCATTTCATCTGTCCGCATAAGTGTTAAGGCAGCTGTCATGAAAATAAGTGCATATCATGCATTAATTAAAAACAAAAACAAATGGATTCTGAGTGCCTCGTCATCGTGAAGTGTGAAAGTTGTCCCACTTCCTCAGGTGACCGGATAAGTTTCCACGTGCCTCTGCTATTCTTTTTTCCTCCTTTTCATTTTCCAATATCTTTTTCCTTATCTCTTGAGGGGTTGGGGGTCTTCTTTTAGCCTTACTATACTCAAAGATCATAAATTTGATTAGAAAGATAATATGATTTAGTAATTGTTCCTTCCCTATATCAAAAACCTTAACTCCAATATGAATATCCTTCCAATTAACATTTTCTATTTGACGTAATTTAAATAAACAACCACAGTCTTTCCATAAAGTTTTTATGTATTCGCAGGTGAAGAATATGTGCTCATATGTCTCTTCACATTTGCCACAGAACGAACATAGATTATGTGTTGATAATTTAAATCTAAACAAATATTTTTTAGTATATACAAGTTCATACAGCAATTTAAATTGAAACTCCCTTAACTTGCTATTTAAGGTAGCTACCCTAGGTCTTAAAAATATTGTATCAGTATCTTTTTCAGAAAAGTCATATATTCTTTCAATGTTTTTAACAGCGCATGACCTCTCAGATTTCATGTTTAACAAAGCTTCATAGATTTTCTTTGATGTAACATTAGCTATTGTGTTCACATTTCCATGAAACATAAATTCGAAATTTAAAGCTGTGTCCCTGCATGTGTCTGTTTTCTTCAAGAGACATTTCCACGTTGCTGGAATATTTTTATATACTGTGTGGAGATATTCTATCTCATCTTCTTTTAATCCCATCCTCTGGAAGGCTCTAGATGATTTAAAATTACCCCTGTCATCAACTAAATGATGTATTTTATAAATATTTCTAAGAAATAAACTTTCTTCAAATAGCATATTTCCGTCCAAACGTATAAATTTATTATTAAAGAATATCTCATTTCTTTTTGACGTTTCCTTTTTAAGCAATATTTCTTTCGTAGCACCCCATATTTCCAACAAACTTATGTAAAAGCTTGGTAGGGACAATCTGCGTTTCCATCCTATTTTCAAATCTCCGAGTATGAGTCTTTTTAACCACATAATCCTTTGTGCAAATACAAATAAGTTAAAGTCCATCATCGCGCTTTTGCCAAAGTGGACCGATATCGAACGATAAAAACATACAAGAACTTCCAATCTATTCCCTCGTCTTCGTTTCTAATCGCACGTCAGACGCCATATCAAACCATTGCTCACTGTTCGTTCGTCTTATTGGGCTATATCAACCCTTAGCTCGCCTTCGGCTGCAATTTACTCAAAGAGGTGAACAGAAAAATCAATATTCTTCGCATGTCATATTTACCATTCTTTGATAAAATTTGACTTATTGCATGATTTGGTGGAAATTGTATTTGAATTCGTTGAATTCGCGTGCATGTCGTGTATTTAATTCGTCCGCCTACATTCGGTCAGGTGTGATGCGGCTATTATGTCCAATCCGAAACCATAGCTGTGCTTGAATTATTCCCAGTCATGATATCTTAAACTTGATAAAAGCTCTACATATCTTTTCCCCCTCAAAACTTTTTTTTGCTAATGACTAGAATATTGTTTTATATTTGATCTTACCAGCCACTGTAGAGCTATCCAAGGTAGAGGTATCTGTAGTCACTTCAGAAGGCAACATGAGAAACAAAATAAAAAGTTAAACTATAATTAAGCACATCCGGCACGTGCCCCCCGCCCCTTGAGAGGCAAAATTCAAATTTGTAATGTCAAAATAGAAGTGTGCCCCCCCCCCTTGAAAGTGAAGACCCTTTTTTTTGCTTGCTTGTCAAATTTTTCCTCGAGAAAATGTGCCCCCCTTTCGAAAAATCCTGGATCCGCCCCTGATATATACATTTTCAACTAAGAGGGATGTCTTGTTTATTAGGCCTTTATTCTTGGCTTGGGTACCATTCAACTGAAGTTTTTAGCGCTGACAAGTTGTCGTTTTCCAACAGTTACAATAAAAATAGTCATACCTTCTGTGCTTTCAGCCAGCGAAACCAACGGACGTTGTCAGATTTTACACATGGTCAGCAGACAAAATAATGTTGATATTGAATAGAAATATTGGTATTTTACCGATTTCAACTAAAGACGCTGGCATTTTAAGAAAGTATCATCACTTTATTTCTAGTTGATTGTCATAGAGACGAAAGCTTTATTTACGTGACAATTGAAAACAGTATTCTTGATCTTACCAGCCATCGTAGACTCAGCCTTGGTAGATATATCAGTAATCGTAACTTTGATAAATGAAAACAGTCAAGATTACATTTTATTAAATGAAATTTCATGACAATTTATTTTATACACCTCGTCCACACTGAGTAAAATCTTAATAAGATTTGGTCGCACAACTTTTCTGAATTCACTATTTCAATTATTTTCATCACTCTCCAATTCAATACACTTATCTTGTAAGCACATGATTGGCATCTCAGTAAATTTGATGTCTCCAATTCATAATTTTTGATTTTCGAAATGTTGAATCGTGGTTGGTTACAAAGATAAAGTTCAATGGCTGTACCCTACTTTTCTTGTCAGACTGCTAATAAACTTCTCATTTTACCTTTGTATATTATTGATGAAGTATGTGTTTCGAGATTTCAGTCATATAATTGATAATGCAATATTCCATTTCGAATTAACATAAACTGCTAGAGGCATTTATGGGCGTAGGAAATTTTCCATCTTACCAATTTCCGTCTGAGTTGAATATGAACTTGTGTCGGATGTCGCTGGAATAGAATTTAGGAAATATTTTAGCGTTTTTATCAATACACACACTAAGAAATAAAGGTCAAAAATGAACCCCCGAAAGGTTGATGCAAAATCAGCACCCCATGGGTTAAAAAATTGAACCCCTGATTTGGGGTTCAAAAATTGAACCCTGCGGTTGAGGTTCATTTTTGCACCCTGCGGGTTCAAAACTGCACCCCTAAATTTTAAATTGAACCCCTAGGGATGCAGTTTACGACGATTTACGATTACGACCAACGATGTTAAATTCGGATATAAGAAAATACTTTTTAATGACTGGAGCAAGAGCGTATAAATTATGATTACAAAATGTAAGTTTCAGGTCACATGACCAAGGTCAAAGGTCATTTAGGGTAAAAAAAACTTGGATAATGTTGGGGGTATTTGTGGAATTGTCAGCATAACTAAAATTTTTATGGATCTAGTTCATGAAACTTGGACATAAGAGTATGCATGTATCACTGAATATCTTGTGTGTTTCAGGTCACGTGACCAAGATCAAAGGTCAATTAAGATATTCAGCGATACATGCATACTCTTATGTCCAAGTTTCATGAGCAAAGGAGAATTTAACTCAATATTTTGCCTTAACCCTTTCTATTCACCTAGCTGAGCTTTATATATTTCGTTTTCCGTCGTTCTTTAAAGCTGATTTTTAACTTACCAGTAGTGGTTGGAGCTGTATCTGTAGTTCCGTCAGTAGTCACTTGTTAAAAAATGAAAGAAATTGAACCGACCAAAGGAATCGAATTATTAATATTTTACAGATTCAACCAAAGACACTGGCATTAAAAAAAGTATCATCTTTTTTATTTCTATAGATGATTATAGAGACGAAAGCTTTATTTACGAGACAATAGAAAACATTCTTGATCTTACCAGCCATTGTAGAATCAGCCTTGGTAGATCCATCACTAATCGTCACTTTGAAAAATGAAAACAGTCAAGACGGCACTTTATTATAAAATTAAATTTCATGACAATTTATTTTATTACCCTGAAACAAACTGAGGAAAATCTTGATAAAATTTTGTCAAACAGCTTTTTTCAATTCACTGTTTCAATTTTTTCAATCTCTCTCCAATTCAATAACTTATCTTGTTAACATAAGATCGACATATCAGTAAATTACCATAAAATATCTCATGTCTCCAGTTTCATAATTGATCGATTTTTTAAAAATCGATTGCTGGTTTGGAAGATTGGGCATTGTGGCTACATAAATCAAGTTGGATCTTTTCTTCAATGGCCGCAAACTGACGTTCTTGTCAGACTGCCAATAAACTTTTCATTTTACCTATGTATATGAATTGATCTATTCTTTTGTTACTAATATATCTATGTATTTTACATGTTTAGAGATTTCCGATTGATAATGAATAGATATTATTGATTTACATGTATTTATGTTTTTAATGTCAGGACCATGATGTAAAACAGTTTTTAACTGATCTTGTCATCCTGTATAAATATATTTGAATAAATAAATAAATAAATAAATAACTTATATGCAATATTCTATTTCGAATTTAATAACATAAAACTGACTGAGACATTCTCAGCCATAGAAAATTGTTTGTCTTACCAATGTCCGTCTGAGTTAAATCTGACGTTGTATCGGATGTCACTGGAATACATGTTGGGTAAAATATATTAGCGCTTTATTAATGTAGAAAGAAGATGTATCATACGTAAAGTCTCTGACTGTTCAAACTCCGTAGAGGCCTTAAAAATTGAGATTCTAAAATTTTGAATAATCGTTAATCACTAAGTCATTTTGGCGTTACAACCAGTGGCATAACTACGGGGGGACGTCCCCCCCCCCCCAATCAGCTGGCAAAAAAAAACCCGGGGAAAAGGAGATAAAGGGGGAGAAAGGTAGAGAAACGAAGTGGGAGAAGAAGAACTTATTGTGTATTATATTACATTTCATATAAATTATAATATATATTTTGAATAACATCATGAAACATAATTAGCTTTATAGGGAGTATGCGTTCATTACTCCTGTTGCTCGCATTGTCTGTTTCATGAAATAAATAATCCTGTTCAAGAGGATTAAACGAAACTAAAACACCCCGTTTTCAGTCAATATACACCAAATATATATCCTTGCACTTCAGGTTTTAATTATTATATGTAGTGACATATGCTTCTTTTTCATGATTACTTTTGAAAAGTAATTAACCCCTTTTAAGGTCTGAATATAAAACATTTCCAGTCCGTGTTTACGTTTGCATTAGTGGGTTGGTGAAATATATCTGCTTTTCATTAATTGATAAAAGTAATAATAATAATGATAATAATGATAATAATATAGGTATATTTACCCAGGGAAGCCACTTCAGTTCTGAAAACTGTTCTCCCAGCGGACCCTATTATTATTATTACCCCGGGTTTAGCTGGGCTGCCTAGGCGCTCAAGCATTCAAGGAAATTCTTCCCACCGGGTACCCATTCACCTCACCTGGGTTGAATGCAGCACAATGTGGATAAATCTCTTGCTGAAGGTAATTACGCATAAATTCCTAAAAACAGTACTAAGATATTCCCTTTTCTGTTCTGAATATAGAAAATTCTCAGCTCACGCTTCGCGGTCGCATCATTTGGTTAGTGAAATACGTATGGTCTTAATGAATTACAACAAACAAGCCTTAGAATGTCCCTCTTCATGTCTGATTTTTTTTTAGCTCGCGCTTCGCTCGCAATATTTGATTAGTGAGATACGTATCATGTTCATGATTACAATGACTACAAAAATTGCTTCATCGGTTTAGGTGGAATTCTAAAAAAAATAAAATCAGTAAGCACTATGTTGAGATATGTATGGTCTTCATGAATTCCTTTATTAATAGTCCTTAAAATGTCCCTGGTTGGGGAAATACATACACAAATTTCTGCTCGCGCTTCGCGCTTACATTGTTTGTTCAGTGAGACAGGTATTTATCATGATTACAAAAATTTGATAATAATGTCCCTTTTTTAGCTCTGAATATCAAAAATTATCAGCTCGCGCTTCGCGCTATTTCATCAGTGATATACATATCCGTTAAATGACACAGTCCTTATAAGCATGATAAGTTCTCTATAAGGTCAGTATACCCAATAAATGACTCAAAATGTTTGTTCCCCCCCCCCCATGCCGTGACCCACGGTACGCCATTGGTTATAACACTCATTATTTGTTTCTTCAACTACGACCAACGTTAGTGAATCGGATATGACAAAATATATTTTGATGGCCGGAAGATTTTGAAGCAAGAGGGTATAAGTTATGATGACAAGATTGCTGAACATACCTATCGTTGAAGAGATATCCGTTGTAGATGCATCTGTAGTCACTATAATGAAGGAAAATCATTAAACAATTTTCACAATGGGGGAACAGATTCATAATAAAAATCATTAAAAAGAGTTGCGATTGACCCAATCAACCACAACCATGGAAATCCAGAAACATCAACATCTAAAATGCATGTTGGTTCAAAATATTTTATATAATATGCTGTATATAGTATATTCATACATTCATTGTTTTCTTGAAAATTTAGTGTACTTCTCTTTGTTTGCAAAGGACTTTGTGCAAATTTTCTGAACAAAGAATTATGATATTTATGGTTTTCCATACATTTTAGGTCGATTGGATCAATCGTAACTCTTTAAGTTACAGACAGGGCCCAGAACACAAACGGCGTCACTCTCACCCCAGCGGATCAAGAATAATCGAAACTGCGTTCATTCCAACCTCCGACGACCCCATTGATTGGTCATTAATTAAGTATTTCCACTTTTTTCAATTCGTCATTGTACCCCCCCCCCCTAAATGTGTTATCAGGGACACGTGACACCTTTCCTTCTAGATACGCCACTCTCAGAACATGATAATCAAATCACAACCCCCTCACGGGCATACATCATGTTTCAATTTATTGCTTACGATCTTCAAATTAACCTCTTATTAAACGGAACTATGAATAGGCTGGAACACTTCATGATTATGGTAACTTTCTCATAATTTGACAACAGTGATTACAAACCGCTTTATTTAGTTAAAGTTAAAGTCTGAGATTAAAGCGAGAAAATGATAAATGAAAGATAATGTTCTGTGCTTACCCTGCGATGAAGTAGTCGTTGCCTGCCTGCAGCGCGATGGCCTCAAGAAGGTACCTGCTGATGTCCCGTATCCCTCGTATTTATCATAACCGTATGTAACGACACTAAATGGTACGTCTGGATCAACATGACTCACGTTATGAGATATATTTCCCCCAAAATGTGAGATATATATACCCCAAAATGTATATTGGGAAGTGTTAGTAAGAGTCGCGGGTAATGAGTCTAACAAAACACCGTCGAACTGGATCCCACTCTTATCCATGGTTTCCACTGCTATCATGATAAAGTTCCAAGGGGCGAATAAGAGGGCGAAGGGGAAAGTGATCGATCCTACTGAGAACTGTTCCTTGGGAGAAATCACTGTCATTGATTGATCTCCAATGCTGTCAATTTCATGCCCCCTCTGGTACTGAACAACAAGAACAGGCTCTGAAGCCTCAATATCGATTGCCGTTTGCTGATTTCCATTCAGGTCAAGATACTCGAACGAATGAATAATGAAGCTACCTAAATCCGATGTGATACGCGTGTCATCACGAGTAGCTATGATTCTCACATCCAGTCCACTTTGTGGTCTTGCGTGATAAGTAGAAACAGAAAAGGAGCGTCCTAAAGTGTTTACTGGAGGCATCTGTTCAACAATATAGTCACAATACTTCGTTGCAACTGGCAATTCAGAGCAACTTGCTCCTGATGCTACGGCTACGGGTGTTGTTGACACCACTCGGGAAGCACTCAAATCCAGAGTACTCTGGACCTGATATGTCTGGCCAGCGTTGAGGTCAAATTCAAGATCAGGGGTCAGGCCATTACTCAATCGATGTTGTCTGATTACTTCAGGAAACTCGATCATAACAGTGGCAGCAGTATCAGCTGCAGTTACAGTGAACTCTGAATTAAAACCTCCTCTAGGGGTGTAGCTTGCTATGACGTATTCCTCGCCGAGACTGTCCACAGGGAATGCGAGGAAACTACCCGTAGACGTACCCACATCGCTATACGCAATCACCGAGATGTCACCATCTACTGCCAACACTCTTACTGAGCAATCCTGCCAACCAGATCCTGTGCATCGGGAATTCTCTGACAGACTGAATGTTAGACTGATTCCTTCTGTAACTACACCAGATAATGTATTACCGTCGGATTCAAGAACTTCGACAGTAACAGTTTGGTGGGAGGATGTCGAGATAACCAATGAATTGCTCTCTGAACCCAGCTCTAGGTTACTTGGAAAGGCAATTACAAAGCTACTTCCAGTGCTTGATTGTGAACAGTCAGCTGTACAAAGATTGAAAGAACGTGAAGCTGTCAATTACTAGCACAATACTGACTAGAAGAGGACATTATTTTGTGGTGTACAACATTATTAATAAGGAAATTACTCTCTTGACTATTGATATACTCAAGAAATTACCCTCTTGACGATATATTCCTATATAATTAATAATAAAGTATAATGCTGACTATCTATTTTGTTTTGAAGTATTCTTTTGAAGGGAGTGTGATTAGGTCCAACAGATAAACAATAATAAAATCGGATATTGAATTTAATTGACCTCTTATAAGATTTTTTTTATTGAAAGGTTTGCGCCAAAAAAAATAAAGCTTAACTTTACCTCATTCTTCGCTTTAAATACGTTTAAAGATGCCAATCTTTATGTAGTAGAACCACTGGCGGATCCACGAGGCCATAGCCGGTCCGTGTCCCCCCCCCCCTTGAGAGGCACAATTAAAATTTGTAATGTAAGAATGCCGTTAAAACAGAACTGTGCCCCTTCTTTCGAAAGTGAAGACTTTTTTTTTGCTTGTCTATTTTTTTTTCGTCGACGAAACTCGCTTAATTTTTGGTTGAAACCCTTTTTTTGGCTTGTCAATTTTTGTCGTGGACGAAATCCCCTTGATTTGGGTTGTCCAATTCTTCCTCGGGAAAATGTGTCCTCCCCCCCCTTTCGAAATATCCTGGATCCGCCCCTGAGTAGAACATTTTTCAGATATTGAGACTTTCACTGCATTCATGTGTTTTTGAAGTAAATTCATGCAAATCAAATTTGAATAGACACGAAAAAAAAATTAATTAAAATTTTAATTGGACTTGATAAAAGGAAGACGTCAAAACATAAACGCGTTGGATTCTTTGACAAATTTTCAATCATACAGCATTACCTTGATCAGTTGTTGATACCACCGTTATGGTGGTTGGCGCATTCGTTGTTGTGGCTTCGGTTGTTCCCATTGTTGTCGTTTGCTGAATAGTTGTCACACTATCTGTAGTAGATAGTGGTGCGGACGTAGGGAGACCAGTCGTCGGCTGAGTAGTTGTTACAGTATCTGTAGTCGTTTGTTGTGTAGTTGTCGGTATATCTGTCGTTGTTGGCAGAATAGTTGTTACAGTATCTGTAGTTGTTTGTTGGGGAGTTGTAGGTATATCTGTCGTTGGCAGAATAGTTGTTACAGTATCTGTAGTTGTTTGTTGGGTAGTTGTAGGTATATCTGTCGTTGTTGACTGCGTTGTTGTCACACTATCTGTAGTCGTTTGTTGTGAGGTGGTAGGCGTGAGCTGATCTGCAACAAGAACGTAAAAAGAATTTCATTAATATACAGGAAAATCTCCAAGCCACCTAAATTGAATTGCAAAATTTAATTATACATGGCATATTGGAATTGAGTTATCAGTTACATAATTCCGGTCCAAGCAATGTTTGTATTGGGAGAGGTGGCATCGTTTGAAACGAAAAAAAAAAATGTTGAAACTAGGAATATTTCAGAAATTCTTGAATAGAAAATCTTCTTTAAATACTTATACAGTGCGTATCAAAAAAAAGTTTACACTTTGAAAAAGCCCTGGGAATTAAAAATATACAACATGTGGATAATTTTTTCACATGTAATCTTGGGTTTGGGTCTCATCTATCCAATGAAAGTAAAAGTTTTGACAGAATAATACACTTGAGTGAGCACTGTCCATTTTTGTAAAGCTCGCAGAAATCTGTTTGCGCAGAAATGCTCGTTTTCAAGCTGTGTCGAGGACAAAGGGCGAAATCAAACTTACCCTGCAATACATTTCTCATATATTTCCCTTCCACTTTTAGGCAATTGTAATAAAACGGATACTTTCAAGCATTTTGTAACAATTTTGCCACAAATTGAAATTTTAACACTTAGTAAGCACAACCTTTACCCTTTGTGTGAAAGCTGGATCTAAGGACATAACTGGATCTGAACAAAATTTTATATCAGACATCTCCAGAATTTTTTCACTAAGTTTTTATCATTTGAAGTGGATTTACATTTCATTTTTCATTTATTACTCGTTTCTCCACACTTTTCACAAGCTTAAAAATGATAAACAAAACGAAAATCAAGCCAAAGCCATTTCATGTAAATCACAGCTCAGTGTAAAGCAAATATCGTCATGATGGCCTCGGTGTGTGGGGGAGTGGTTGGGGTGCAATGCACTCTTCGAAGTGTTTTTGGCAAGGAAACAAGTTTAAAAAGGGAAAAGATATCTTCAAGTCAATTTTACTAGCTAAATTATATGTGTTCTTCATGATTTAGGTCTACTTTTATTCGTATAACTATTTCAAAGTTCTGCGCAAATCATTTTTCACCAACTTTTCAAAAGTAAGTGGTGCTCACTCAAGCGGAAATATTTTTCGACAGTTACATCGTCATTTGCTTAAACGGACCTGTAACAATGTTAAAATGTGGAAAAATCTTCAGGATATTACAAATGTATAATTTTACAGGACTTTTTCTAAGTGTAAACTTTTTTTGATACGCATTGTATATCAAACGGAAACTTATGTACCTTATTAGACTATTATGTTAATATATAAATGTTGTATATTCTTTAAATGAAAAAATCGCATAATTCTCAAAGATATTGCTATCATTATAAATATCAATATGATCCCCAATTAATAATTTATTTCCCCTGAAATATGGGATACACTTTTTTACAGTTGAAATGTGATAAGGATAGGATATATCACCCTCCCTCAATATACCGTAAAGAGATTGTAGAAGATCATACTGCATGAGTAATTGTTATAGATAGTCTTGCAATGAGCAGACAACAGATCGAGGCAGAACATGGCGCTTTGTGGCAAAAATTGCAGTTGCAAGCGTGCTGGGTAAGCGATTGAAAAATTCATCTTTTTTTAAACAGAAAATCTTTTTTTGTGTGACAGATTTTTACATGATATTCAGAAAAACATGTCATGTCATCCCTTACTTGTTACCCTTTCCCTCTTTTCCCACCCCCTCCCTCCTGTGGAACTTTTGGTGGTATGTGCCCCAAACACATGGTTATACGCCGATGGTTACGGTTGAAATTTCAATTAAAGCTATCAAAATATGTTCAGTTGATTGATATAACATCTGTTTATAAATCCATACGCATAAGATTTTGTGAGAGACATCACAAGTATTTTAAGGTAAAATGAAAGCGAGTAGACGGAGGGATAACAATGGTTTTTAGGTACAAAACTTGCATACATGAGTCCACATGGCTTTTATTTAGCTCCATGTATCTATTTTCTTTTCTTTTTTTCCTAACGCGCTTTGAGACCTCTGTAATGTGTAATGCGCTATACAAAAACTGTTTTATATTATTATTATCTAAAGATATCAATTTCGAGCTAGGGATGTTTGTATACGCCACCCCTCCACGCCCCTATATCCCTGAAAGTGCGGGATATATCCCCATGCCCCGGAATTAACGTCAGTGGACTAAAATTCCAATTGATTTACATTTAAAACATTGTGATTGTCATTTATATATCACTATATTTGTT
This sequence comes from Lytechinus variegatus, assembly GCF_018143015.1. Lineage (NCBI taxonomy): Eukaryota > Metazoa > Echinodermata > Echinoidea > Temnopleuroida > Toxopneustidae > Lytechinus > Lytechinus variegatus. The sequence goes on from NC_054742.1 coordinate 50,555,038, forward strand.
TTGGCTTGTGGTTATATTGATTGCAAAAACTATCAATCATAATAAGGGATATAATATTATGACTACCCCCCCCAGAAAAAAAAGGAGAAAGAAATACCCATATCATGCATAATGACACAGATCTATTTCAAGGCTTCCTAATGACTTGTATGGCAATTGTTTCATAAAGTAACAAAATGTTCATACAAAAAAAAATGTTTAAAAAATGAACTATATCTACACTGTGGATGTAACTCTTTTCTCCATTTATTGAGATAACCAACTTGGTTTAAAGAGAAAAAACTCTTTACCTGTACAAGAGCCCAAGGAGATGTCATCTAAAGCCATATCAGCGGTGTAACTGTTGATCTGTCCTTTGAAAAGGAAATACCCAGATGTGGAGGTGGAGATGAAATCCGTTACCCGTATCTCTCTTCCTATCCAAGCGTTTGTCTGAGGACCGCTCATCGACCACACCATGACGGCCTGGTCCGTGATCGTCCCTGATGTCGAAAAGTACAAGCTGAGTGTTCCAATATTCATCCCCCACATATGATAGAAGAACTTAAAGCATCGGTTGATTTCAGTGCTCTCAAGTTGGACACCAGGGGAGCATATGACAGCGTCATCATTCTGAAATCGCGGCCAGGATGACTCCGTATATATGTAGTAGCCAGCTGTATTATAAAACCAACAGGTAACACACGATTTAATTGTGTCCATAATCTCTGTGTTATCTGACACATACTAGCTTTTTTTTAAAGAATTAATACATTACGAGTCCATTACGAACAAATTTCGTATTATCATTAAACAATGTATATGATTTATTATCTTTTTATTAATAATATTATTATTATAAATATTAATATCCAAGCCCTTTAGAAGTGCATAGCGACATTATAATGTGCTAAAAAAATTATCATTATTATTATCATCATCATCATCTTTTGTAGTCACAAGGTTCTTCTCGTCCCCCTTTGTGTGCACATCTTTCTTTGTCCCCAAATATGCTACTGGGACTGAAAGCATTCATTTTTGCATGAATGAGTGGAAATAATCATTACTAAAAATTGGAGCTTATTTCGATAATTCCCACACATTTTTGTCCATATTTTCCATTCGAATGCCATTGGTATATAGCTATTGTCAAGAACTCTTTTATCTGTTTATTATACCTTTGAGTAATTGTGAAAATTGAAGATAAAACATTAACTTATACAAATCGCTGCTATATACTCTGTTTGTGAAATATTAAATCTGATCATTGAATTTTCAAATTTGTTTTAAATCTAAGGTCGAGTTCACCCAAGAGAAATGGTGACTTGGGTGAATAAAAAAAACAAGCCTAATGCTGAAAATTTGATCAAAATCGGATGTAAAATAAGAAAGTTATAGCATTTTAAAGTTTCGCTTAATTTTCACAAAACAGTTATATGCACAACTCAGTGGCATGCAAAAATGAGAGAGTCGATAAAGTCCATCACTCACTATTTATTTTGCTTTTTATTGTTTGATTTATATACGATATTTCAATTTTCACCAATTATTCTGACATCAAAGACCAACTAAACTTAATCATAAAATGTTATAACAATGGTAATGCCACAAGTTCAGGGAGGAATAAAACTTTGTTTCACAAATATTTCATATAATAGAATACAAAGAAATAGTGAGTGAGTGATGTTATCAGCCCCTTCATTTGCATACCGACCAGGATGTGCACATAACTCTTGAGTGCAATTAAGCGAAACTTAAAAATGTCATAACTTTCTTATTTTACATCTGATTTTGATGAATTTCCAGTGTTAAGCTTGTTGGATTTTTCTCTTTTTATTCAGATCAATCTTTTGTTGGGGTGGACTTGTCCTTTAAATAATTAACGTAAAACAGTTGTATTATATTAAGTATGAGTATTTTTTTAGTTATCGAATTCATATAGAATTTTTGAGTGCATATTTGTTAAAGAAGTGTAAATGTTGTGATCAGAATAAGTATAGTGATTAGCGGTTTACTTAATCAATTATGAATAAACACCCACCAATCGCTGCAGAATGTAAATCTTGCAATACTACACTCTCTTTATATACAAAACCTCTTGATATATGGTATTCATTTACGAATTTCTTTTTTAATACTACATATTCATAAATATTATTCATAGGCGGATCCAGGTTCCGGCGCTGCGGTGTTAGAAACACGAGGCGCTGATAGGCTTTCAAATGCGCCGCTGCTGAGAAAAGGAGGCGCCAATTGCGTTTGACTGGCGCAGGTTTGAGAATTGCGGCTGAGATGCAGGCAGCGCACTGAGATCTCCCCTAAGTGAGGCAGCGCCGATTTTTCTTGACTGGCGCCGTCTTAGAACCAGGTGGCGCTGATTATTCTTGACTGGCGCCGGTTAAGACTCCGGCAGTGCCGATTATTTTGAACCAACGAAGGTTTAGAACCAGAGAAAACAGCAAAGGGAATAGATTAGAAAGATTCGATTGTGCTATGCCGAAAGATAATAATAAAACAGCTTTTACTTTACTTTTTTCAAGCGGCGCGCCTTAGAAAAATTTGGGGGCGTGCATCCCCGCCCCCTCCCCGGATCCATCACTGTTAATTTGACATGTTTGTAACTTTAAGAAAATGTAGTATCTTTCTGGCACTTTATGCACATTATAAATTGTAGCAATCTATTTAACAGCATCTGAGTTGTGAGAATAAATATTTTAAAGGATAGTTCTGCTATCGGTCTTGATGTTGACTAACTTACCCGCACTTTTGTGCGTGTGGTCATTACTTGGCCCAGTGTTAAGAGTTGATGTGGGGCCGTTGTGTCGTGTCCAATCAAATACATCAGTAGTTAACTGCTGCCATCCACAGAAATCAGTGTCAAAATCACAGTTCAACGCAGCTACAAGAATCATAATCAAAACGATAAGTGAACTATATATCACTGCCATTGTTAAATCAGTCATTCATAAGCTTATATTTTTTCAAACTAAAATTCATTTATTAGCCTTTTATACTTCTCAAAATTGCTGCTGCCTCAATCAGTTACAGGTTATATTGTTTCATTTGAGTGTCGCATATGTCATTAATTAATTTATTTAGATATTCACGTTTTCTTTAAAAACAGGGTAGTCCCATTCAAGCCAAAAGGCCTGCTTTACGATGGCAGCGCCGTGAAGAACGTCTGAAAGTTATTTTTTCCAGATCAAGGATTATGTTCAGGAAAATGACACATAATAGGAAGGTAACAATTACGTTTTACCCAAAAAATGTAAGATTGGAGCAGTACATTCTTTCACAAAATAGATCGTATGCTTTTAGATATCCAGGAAAAATCTGAACAAAATTAATATGCTTTTTGTTCACATAATATGTTAAAATATCCTTTTACGTTTCTCTTTTATGAAATATTGTTGGATGGATGATGACTTTGCTCTTGAAATGTGCAAATACTTCCGATACGTTTATAAGCAAAATTTAGAAAGTAGGTAGAATCTTCACCATTATTTAAAGCAATTTTCGATTCATTCGGTTCATTTGGGTGAGAGGTCATCGGCTTTGTTGACTTGGGAGATGTAGATCTTAGTCTTTCTGTAGACGATCCTCGCGTAGAGTTCGGTGATGGATGGGCTATGGAGTGCACACATTCAAAGTTAAGAAATGAGATATAGTTATATATTGAATATCTTATTTCATGTCTTTTATCATCCAACGAATTGATTATTCCATTGATATCCAAGCTATGGGGTAGTTTGAACCCAGATCACTAAGGACACTGGTAATCCAGAGGTCCTGGGTTCGAATCACTCCCGGCTCCCAGTCCATTAATAACATAGAAGTTATTGCAATATCGCCCTATGAAAGGACTTATGATGAAATTCACATTTTAAGAAATGTGGATAAAAAAATTAAGTCTATTTTGAGAATAGTAACTAAATGTGTAGTATTCAAGACAATAATCAATATTTTCAATTTATTTAGAAGTAGGGCGATAATGTAACTAACAGTGGTTCACATGTTGATAAAAAAGGGTCCATTGTGATTGTAAAATACCTTGTAGCCAACCTCAATGTTTTTTTTTTATTACGAACGTAAGCAAAATTAATAAAGGCATTCCCGGGGCATTCTTGTATTCATTAACAATTTTCATCCAAGGAAGATGTAATACATCATATCTGGATTTGAATTAACGAGGCACTATGACTTCGCAAACAGTAATTAGGCTAGATACGCATCATCTAACCGAATCCCGACTGTGGGGTACATGTATCATTATATCAGGGAGTTTTTGCAACCACTGCACAGACGCTTCTTGGAACGTTAAGAATCTCTGACCCTTCATAACAAAGCAGCCTTTGTTGAAAATCGGAGTATTAAAACAGCAGTGTCGTCCAGGACTCTGGACAAACGACATAATTTGCAATTTGTTGTCAGCTCCGAATTTTAGGACGAAACTGCTGTCCTGGTTCACCAATTTTCGACAAAGACCTGTAAGCTGTTTCATTGTGATATGATTGGCATTTTCAATAGAGTTACTATGTTATAGAATCCGCCCCCGTTGCAATTGCGAAAACACACAACAATCAATTGGGAATTAATCATCAATCATTCTTGAATTCGGCAAAGGCCTTTATAAAAACTGTTACCAGAACACGGTCCCAAGGAGATGTCATCAATGGCCATATCGGAGGTATAGGTCAGAATCCGACCTTCGAAGATGAAATATCCAGCCTTCGATGTCGAGATAAAATCCGTGACCCTTATCTCCTTCTCGATCCAGCGATCCCCTTGCTCGCCACTCATCGACCACACCAAATCGCCCTTGTGCATGCTGGTCGCCGACTTGGAGAAGTACAAGTCGAGAGTTCCTACGTGGAGTCCGTACATGTGATAGGAGAACGCAAAACAGAGGTTCTTAGCCGTGCTGCTGTCAAGGTGGACGATGTCAGGTGATCGCATGATTGCGTAATCACCGGGTGATTGCGATGATGCCTCGGTGTACATATAGTGGCCCACTGTGAAACAACAAAAAGAACCCCGCTATAATTATTATCAAGTTCAAGTTTATCTAAACCAATCAAAACAAGATACATATTACACAGTTTAACAAAAAATGAGAATACATGATAGGTTTGGAACCCCATAGAAGCAGAGCTTGTGAGAGAGGAGCCCCTAGAACATTACAACAATAATGAGATGAAAAAATATATACAATAATAATCTAGAGAGTAAATAAGAAAAGTACATTCAAAAATCCACACACACACCTCAAACATACCCATATACACATATGGTTTGAAATATTTTGAGATATTTTTTCATCTTTCAATTAAATATTTTCGACATGAATTTTTAAAAATGGACAGTGTTGGACTGAATCTAAAGCTTTGTGGTAACTTATTCCACTCTTTGGTACAAACTATCATAAAAGAATTAATTAAAAGAGATTGCGGATAATTATGTTTGAATATAACCATCCCTGACCGTTTTGCATTAATTCTGCTTGACTGGCGATACAGGTATTTCTTTATAAGTTAAATAATATTTAGTTGCCTGAACACTTGTTTGCTTACTAAATCTGAACTTTTATTGTCTACTTTATAGTTAAGGTACATCATGATTCAGAAATATGTCTATATCATAATAATAACAGTACCAAAAGCTTATTTCGTCAGAAGTCTGTAAGCGCTCTACAGTAATGCAGCATACTTACCCTTTATAGCAGAGCAGCAGTTACGCGCTCATGCCTTCAAGAATAAATTCCTGCCATTTACCCATTCACCTCACCTGGGTTGAGTGCAGCACAATATGGACAGAATTTCTTGCCGAAAGAAAACACGCCATGGCTGGGATTCGAACCCACGTCCCTCTGAATGAAAGACGAGAGTCGTATAAGGTCGTAACCACTAGACAACGATGCCCCCAAACATGGTTCCCGTTTTCTATTTTTGCAGATTAATCGATAGGTCAAACGCTTTAATATACCTCCGTGTGGTAGCTGAATATTACATCGTTGAATGGTGTTAACAAAATCATAATGGCTTTCAGGTACAGCTAATTTATTCGTTATTAATCAAGTACTCCTATTTTCAATTCAATATGCAGCAGATGCTGCTTCCTGGATAATTTGATACAGGACTGACAACCCCCCCCCCCCCCTCTAGCAAACGTGACGAAAAAATCACTTGATATATTGACTTCTGTCTGGGATTGTAATTCGAAATGTACCAAAATTTACTGAAGTGCCCCCTGTTTGTAATTGGTATACATAGATTTTAAGTGGAGTTTGATAAGCAGTGAAATATACGCACTGTTTTGAGGATTTGATTTCTATCTTTGCAAATCAACGACCCTCGACTGTAGCGTATTTTGTTATACTCATGCATAATCGTCCCTTAAACCCCTTTTCCACTAGGGCCAGGACAGCGTCAGGACAAGGCGCGGAATGTAATAATTACAATCCGCGACCCTTCCGCAACCTGTCCGGACATTCCTAGGAGTGTCCGCACGCTGTCCTAAACCCTTCCTGGTGTTCGGGAAATCAAAATTTGTCCGCATCCAAATTTTGGTCGAGACCAAAATTTGGACGCGGATAATGAATTCCTGGCACCTTCGGGACCCTGTCCTGACGATGTCCTGATGATGTCCTGCCCTTCCTAAACCCTTCCGCGTCTTCCGGAAACCATCCGCAATCAGGTCAGCTTCAAGAAGGAAAGAAGAAGCCATGCGGATTTTATCAGGAACATGCGGATTGGAATAGGAAGGTAAGCGGACAGTTTCAGGAACGTGCGGACAGGAATAAGAAGGCAAGCGGACTGTTTCAGGAACGTTCGGACTGGAATAGGAAGGCAAGCGGAGTGATTCAGGAATGTGTGGATCCAATGCTAATATGTATGGAACGAGTACACAAGTAGCAAAAACCATTTGCAAAAGCACCAGATGGGGCAACGGGATAATACAAGACAAGAAAATTACAAAAAGTAAAGAAATACGGGGTCAAGGGGCCTAATTAGTATATACTAAACAAACCTGAGAACCTAGTATTTCAAGCAGTGTTTTAAACATAATTACGCGAGCGCAAAGCACGAGTTGATTTTTTTTTTTTGGGGGGGGGGTTACAGACTTGAAGAAGGAATATTTCAAGCATTTTCTACTGATCTGAAAAGTGGACTTTTAAAATATTTCTTGCAATAGTGAAACTGGCAATGATGTGAGCAGATTATTTTATTCTGTACTGAACATAAAAAGATGTTTCATGCAACGTTTGATTATGAACTAGATTATTTTAATGTACTCGACTGAAAAAAGGACCTTATAGGCAGCGCTTGACTTTACAAATAGGACAAATATCATAACAAAATTAATAATACAGGTGTAGATTCCAAACTGAAATTCAAGTGTATATTCCTATTACATTTTAAGCACTTTGTTCGATCATGAATGAGGTGTCATTAATAAGAAATAATAATAAATGGTAGCAAGTTTATAAATATCGCTTTTATCAGAACGGCTCAAAACGATTTACCCAGGATTCATTTCAATCCCGCATGAAAAGTGCACAATTTCCACACCCTGGGAAGCATTCCTTGCATTTATCCCGGTCTAAAAATTGCGCTGGCAAATTCAAGCATACAATAACTTTCGCTTCCAACCGGGTACCCATTTAGCACCTGGGTGGAGAGTGGCAAGGTATGCAATACGTCTTGCCAAAGGACGGTTTAGACCGCGGTGAGAATCGAACACACGACTCTCCGTTTACAAGGCGGGAGTCAGAACCACTACACCACGACTCTTTACAAAAAAATAGGCTTTCCTGAAAAAAAGTCGTGCACAGAGCATGTTTCTCATTAACATAAAATATGAGCGCGAAGCGCGAACTCACTTCTTTCAAACATCAAGGACGAAAAAGAAAAGACCTAAGTATTTTTCGTAAAAAATGAACAGCGTGCACAATCTTCTTATGATTAAACTATTGAAAGTATGAAGCGTGAAATGGACCATTATTTTCTACAAATTGAACTAGCTGAAACGCAGATATTCTCCCCGTCTGCAGGTCTGTCAATTTCTTCACTCTTCTTCCTTTTTCCCCCTCTTCTTTGGTTACTCCATTTTTCCTATTTTACGCAGTCAATAGGGCGTAGCGTTCGCATTCGGCCTCCTGGAATTGCCCATTTACATTTTCTTACTTAGTCTATTTCAATTGGTACAAGAGGAGGCAAAGGCGATTAGACACTGGATTCACATTTTCGTCTATAAATTAAAACTGATATTTCTAATCTTACACTTTCATAATCTCGACCAATTATTTTCTGTTCATTATCGCGATTTTTTCCTCGATTCTATTTCACCTTATTTCATTCATCTCCTTCGTTTATTCCTATTTCTTTTGTGCTGTTTGTATATCTATTTAAAACTGGGAGGGGTAAGCCAGCAGCAGGGAGAGGAGGGCCGCATCAGCACGGCACCCCCTTTTTCTTTTCCACCATATCATTTTTTTTAAGTTTCCCTTTCCATTTCACTTATTTTTCTTCTGTTTGTATTTTTTTAAAGGGGGAGCAAGACCACCTCACCCCTTGATCCGCATGTGCCTGTCGAATGCAATTTGCATCCTAACTTCCTGTTTTCTTCCTCTGTTGTAATATATGATTATGTATTAAATTGTAAAAAAATTATAAGAAAGTAATGTTATAAAGAGAGCCCCGACTTTGACATATGCAGTCTTTTTAAAGTTACCTTAGTTGAAAAAAAATCAAGATCCGAGATAATTTATTGTTATGTATAAAAATGCACAAAATCTGCTTTCAAAAAGTGAATACTACATTACACCGCTAACACACTTTCCTTTATCCTCCACATTTCAATCAAATAATGCGAGCGCGAAGCGCGAGCTGAACATTTTTTTACATTCCTACCTAAATACTGGGCATTCTAAGCACCTTTTAAAAGCATGAACAGGAAAGGAGTATGACTATACACTTGATGTGAGCGCGAAGCGCGAGCCGAAACGAAATTCGACATATCACGTTTTGTAAATCAGAAAAAGGATGGATAATTGGATAGATGGATAATTTTCCTACATTAATAATAATATTTGGTAATCTGATCTGAAATTGGCACAAGATTCGTATCTAAATAAACATGCGTGCGTGTGTTTAGATCCGGACCTAGAATCAGGAACTTCCAATTACATTCTTTATTATAATATCAATAATAAGAGCGCGATGATCGAGCTAAATATATTTGATTTTCAGATCTAAAAAAAAAAAAGAATTTAAGCGCAGTTACGAATTGGATATTGATCTCGCTTAATAAATGATGCGAGTGCGAAGCTCAAGTTTATATTTTTATCATTACATATATTTTGAGTAGCAACCGGGACATTTTAAGGTCATTTTTTGTCTTCAAATGACTATGATGACTATCTTCCTAAGCGAGATATGAAACTTGTCGATATTCCATTCTGAAAAAAAACGGACAATGATTATTAGGAAATCATGAAAATATTGTTACATGACTTATTAATCAAATGAGGGCTCGAAATTGATATTAAGGTCAGATAACTGGACATTTTGTAATCATGAATAGGATACATGGGTTGATATATTTTTAACAAAAATAATGCGAGCGCAAACTGTGAGCCGAAAATTTTAATAAACTGTCATAAAAGAGGAATTTAAAATAATTTGTTACAATTGATACAGGTATACATAACTCCCCAATCAAAATGCAAGCGAGCAGCTTTAGCTGATACTATTCACAATCAGACCATCCTAAAAAGGGATATTTAAAAAAAAAATATGGAATACACGAAGAGAATAGTTTTTTGACAAATCAAATAATGCTAGCGCGCAGCGCGAGCGGAAAATGTTCATATTTAGACCATAAAATATAGTCATCTTATAGAAAACTATAAAATCTATTTGTAAATCAAACAAATTGAAAACTTAATTTCCGAGAAATGTTTTGTATATTTACTTCAAAACTTGATCTTTTAAGCTCAATATAAGTCTATTGAGCAAGTTATACATCTCATAGATTAGGCAATGCGGGCACAAAGCGTGAGCGAAAATTTAACATAGTGACATGAAATCCCCCCCCCCCCATCTTATATAATTCACTCGTCTTTCTCCTCTTGTTTTTCCTCTTCGTTTTCTCTTCTCTTTTCCCTTCTGGTTCTTTTCCCTCTCTTTCCATTTTTTATTTTTTTTCTCGTTCCAAATATTGGGGAGGGGGGCATTTGATATCAAATGCCCCCCTCCAAAAAAGTGAGGGGACGCGTCGCCCCTGTCCCCCTGGGATGTCCACCAATGTATGCAATTTGATTTGAAATAAAAGAAAATCCTATATAGTCTTTGTAGTCGAAGAAAACCAAAATAACACCCCTAAATTCATAAAAAAAAATATATGGATGATAATTTTCATGGAGTATTCGCAAGTTGTCCGATTGTCCTAGTCCTTGAATTTACCACTCGTGACGTTGTCCTAAATGTCTCCGGTTCTTTCCTAAGGCGGTTTTCCACTAGGGCGCGGACAAGACCAGGAAGGGTTGCGGAAGCTACTTTTGTCATTTCGGCATGCTGTCCGCAACCAAATTCCGTAAAAGATTATGCAAATGATCTTGTCCTAGGACACAACCAGGACTGTCTGCGTATTGTCGTAGGTCACTCCTGGGACTGTCCTAGGACAAGATTATCTAAATAAATTTGTCGGCGTTCGGTGCGGACAGCATGCAGATCGTATAAGGACAGAACCGGAGACATTTAGGACAACGTCACGAGTGGTAAATTCAAGGACTAGGACAATCGGACAACTTGCGAATACTCCATGAAAATTATCATCCATATATTTTTTTTATGAATTTAGGGGTGTTATTTTGGTTTTCTTCGACTACAAAGACTATATAGGATTTTCTTTTATTTCAAATCAAATTGCATACATTGGTGGACATCCCAGGGGGACAGGGGCGACGCGTCCCCTCACTTTTTGGAAGGGGGATATCAAATGCCCCCTTCCCCAATAGTTGGAACGAGCAAAAAAGAAAAAAATTGAAAGAGAGGGAAAAGAACCAGAAGGGACAAGAGAAGAGTAAACGAAGAGGAAAAACAAGAGGAGAAAGACGAGTGAATTCTCTAAGATGGGGGGGGGGGGGGGATTTCATGTCACTATTTTAAATTTTTGCTCACGCTTTGTGCTCGCATTGCCTAATCTATGAGATGTATAACTTGCTCAATAGACTTATATTGAGCTTAAAAGATCAAGTTTTGAAGTAAATATACAAAACATTTATCGGAAATTAAGTATTCAAATTTGTTTGATTTACAAATAGATTTTATAGTTTTCTGTAAGACATGTAAGATGACTATATTTTATGGTCTAAATATGAACATTTTCCGCTCTCGCTGCGCGCTAGCATTATTTGATTTGTCAAATAACTATTCTCTTCGTGTATTCCATATTTTTTAAAACAATATCCCTTTTTAGGATGGTCTGATTGTGAATAGTATCAGCTAAAGCTGCTCGCTTGCATTTTATTGGGGGAGTTGTGTATACATGTATCAATTGTAACAAATTATTTTATATTCCTCTTTTATGACAGTTTATTAAAATTTTCGGCTCACAGTTTGCGCTCGCATTATTTTTGTTACAAAAATATATCAACCCATGTATCCTATTCATGATTACAAAATGTCCAGTTATCGGACCTTGATATCAATTTCGCACCCTCATTTGATTAACAAGTAATGTAACAATATTTTCATGATTTCCTAATAATCATTGTCCGTTTTTTTTCAGAATGGAATATCGACAAGTTTCATCTCTCGCTTAGGAAGATAGTCATCATAGTCAGTTGAAGACCAAAAATGTCCTTAAAATGTCCCGGTCACAACTCAAAATATATGTAATGATAAAAATATAAACTTGAGCTTCGCACTCGCATCATTTATTAAGCGAGATCAATATCCAATTCGTAACTGCGCTTAAATTCTTTTTTTTAGATCTGAAAATCAAATATCTTTAGCTCGCTCATCGCGCTCTTATTATTGATATTATAATAAAGAATGTAATTAGAATGTCCAGATTCTAGGTCTGGATCACACGCACGCATGTTTATTTAGATACGAATCTTGTGCAAGTTTCAGATCAGATTACCAAATATTATTATTCATGTAGGAATATTATCCATCTATCCAATTATCCATCCTTTTCCTGATTTACAAAACGCGATATGTCGAATTTCCTTTCGGCTCGCGCTTCGCGCTTGCATCAAGTGTATAGTCATACTCCTTTCCTGTTCATGCTTTTAAAAGGTGCTTAGAATGCCCAGTATTTAGGTAGGAATGTAAAAATGTTCAGATTATTTGATAGTTGAAATATGGAGGATAAAGGAAAGTGTGTTAGCGGTGTAATGTATAGTATTCACTTTTTGAAAGCAGATTTTGTGCATTTTTATACATAACAATAAATTATCTCGGATCTTGATTTTTTTTCAACTAAGGTAACTTTAAGAAGACTGCATATGTTCATAGCAAAGTCGGGGCTCTCTTTATAACATTACTTTCTTATAATTTTTCTACAAATTAATACATAATCATATATTACAACAGAGGAAAAAAACAGGAAGTTAGGATGCAAATTGCATTCGACAGGCACATGCAGATCAAGGGGTGAGGTGGTCTTGCTCCCCCTTTAAAAAATACAAACAGAAGAAAAATAAGTGAAATGGAAAGGGGAAACTTCAAAAAATGATATGGTGGAAAGGATAAAGGGGGTGCCGTGCTGATGCAGCCCTCTTCTCCCTGCTGCTGGCTTACCCCTCCCAGTATTAAAGAGATATACAAACAGCGCAAAAAGAAATAGGAATAAACGAAGGAGATGAATGAAATAAGGTGAAATAGAATCGAGGTAAAAAAATCGCGATAATGAACAGAAAATAATTGGCCGAGATTATGAAAGTGTAAGATTAGAAATATCAGTTTTAATTTTTAGACGAAAATGTGAATCCAGTGTCTAATCGCCTTTGTCTCCTCTTGTACCAATTGAAATAGACTAAGTAAGAAAATGTAAATGGGCTATTCCAGGAGGCCGAATGCGATCGCTACGCCCTATTGACTGCGTAAAAATAGGAAAAATGGAGTAACCAAAGAAGAGGGGAAAAAGGAAGAAGAGTGAAGAAATTGACAGACCTGCAGACGGGAGATATCTGCGTTTCAGCTAGTTCAATTTATAGAAAATAATGATCCATTTAACGCTTCATACTTTCAATAGTTTAATCATAAGAAGATTGTGCACGCTGTTCATTTTTTACGAAAAATACTTAGGTCTTTTCTTTTTCGTCCTTGATGTTTGAAAGAAGTAAGTTCGCGCTTCGCGCTCATATTTTATGTTTATGAGAAACCTGCTCTGTGCACGACTTTTTTTCAGGAAGGCCTATTTTTTGTAAAGAGTCGTGGTGTAGTGGTTCTGACACCCGCCTTGTATTAACGGAGAGTCGTGTGTTCGATTCTCACCGCGGTCTAAACCGTCCTTTGTCAAGACGTATTGCATACCTTGCCACTCTCCACCCAGGTGCTAAATGGGTACCCGTTTGGAAGCGAAAGTTATTGTATGTTAGAATTTGCCAGCGCAATTTTTAGACCGGGATAAATGCAAGGAATGCTTCCCAGGGTATGGAAATTGTGTACTTTTCATGCGGGATAGAAATGAATCCTGGGGTAAATCGTTTTGCCCCTGCTGTAAATCGTTTTGAGCCGTTCTGAGAAAATTATATTTTTTTATATTTTATAAATTTATTTTATATTTATAAACTTGCTACCATTTTTTATTATTTCTCATTAATGACACCTCATTCATGATCAAACAAAGTGCTTAAAATGTAATAGGAATATAAACTTGAATTTCAGTTTGGAATCTTTACTTGTATTATTAATTTTGTTATGATATTTATCCTATTTGTAAAGTCAAGCGCTGCCTATACGGTCCTTTTTTTCAGTCGAGTACATTAAAATAATCTAGTTCATAATCAAACGTTGCATGAAACATCTTTTTATGTTCAGTACAGAATAAAATAATCTGCTCGCATCTTTGCCAGTTTAATTATTGCAAGAAATATTTGAAAAGTCCACTTTTCAGATCAGTAGAAAATGCTTGAAATATTCCTTCTTCAAGTCTGTAACCCCCCCCCCCCAAAAAAAAAAATAAAATAAAATAAACTCGTGCTTTGCGCTCGCGTAATTATGTTTAAAACACTGCTTGAAATACTAGGTTCTCAGGTTTGTTTAGTATATACTAATTATGCCCCTTGACCCCGTATTTCTTTAATTTTTGTAATTTTCTTGTCTTGTATTATCCCGTTGCCCCATCTAGTGCTTTTGCAAATGGTTTTTTATACTTGTGTACTCGTTCCATACATTATTAGCATTGGATCCACACATTCCTGAATCACTCCGCTTGCCTTCCTATTCCAGTCCGAACGTTCCTGAAACAGTCCGCTTGCCTTCTTATTCCTGTCCGCACGTTCCTGAAACTGTCCGCTTGCCTTCTTATTCCAATCCGCATGTTCCTGATAAAATCCGCATGGCTTCTTCTTTCCTTCTTGAAGCTGACCTGATTGCGGATGGTTTCCGGAAGACGCGGAAGGGTTTAGGAAGGGCAGGACATCATCAAGACATCGTCAGGACAGGGTCCCGAAGGTGTCAGGAATTCAATATCCGCGTCCAAATTTTGGTCTCGACCAAAATTTGGATGCGGACAAATTTTGATTTCCCGAACACCAGGAAGGGTTTAGGACAACGTGCGGACACTCCTAGGAATGTCCGGACAGGTTGCGGAAGGGTCGCGGATTGTAATTATTACATTCCGCGCCTTGTCCTGACGCTGTCCTGGCCCTAGTGGAAAAGGGGTTTAAACTCAGAGCTGATGTTCAAATTTTTTTATCAGGTGTCATTGGTGCAAGCTATATATACCAACTAGACATCACTATACCTGTACAATGTATTTTGGTGTTTTTTAATCGTTTTTACAGATACAGTCAATTTGTCGAGTTTCGTTTTCTGGGTATGGAAAACCTGTTTCTGTTTTAAAGGCATCTGGAAGAAGTATTCAAGTTTAAAAAAATCAGTATATCCAGTGTTTATTTAGATACAAAATAAGGTCTGCCTGATAACCACCATGGATTTGTTAGCATCAATTTACAGATCACATTTAAACTACAACGGAGAGGTATGTAGCAGCGATTTTCCAGGAGAGCATTTCATCAACATTTGTGTCTGTCAAGTTATTAGATCTGACAACTTTCCTTGATTTTGATTGGCTGAGAAGTATTTTTACTATGGTAACTGTCGGACAAAACAGGACTTGTCGAATACAACGTCCGACAAGTTCTTTCATGAAACACTATCCAGAATGAATATTGAAAGTATGAACTATAATATTCACATGCCAATAACAGGTGTGAGGTTTATACATATACCTTGAACATAAGGTAGACATATGTCAGATCAAATAAGAAATAACAATGATTGGGCAACTAAATATGATGAAAATTCGAGGATTTAATTTCTACCATGTTTATGTAAACGTTTGAGCCAAACTATGTTATTCTATATTGATAATAATGATAAACTTTAATGCTAAAAGGATTCCACGTAATTACGTTTGAATACTACAGGCCCTATGCCCAAAGTGCTGTACATATTATTATTTCAGGTACTGTAATTAGTGTTTTTCCCAAAAAAATATATGAACCATAATGTATTTTCAGGATCATCTTCGTCACAAACCTATAGGAAAGATATATAGTTGGTCATATCAAATAAGAAATAGAAATAAGGGAAACTAAATGTGATGAAAATTCTAGTTTTTTTTCTGCCAGGTATATATAAACCTTTTACCCATTATGTTAATAATAAAATCGTTCTCTAGTGCCCATGACCGTTATATATCAAAAGAAGGCCATACTCTTGTACATTATAATCGGGTAGTGCCAAATGAGAACGATCAGAAGTTAAAACAATACCGTCCAAGCCCTCTGTTTCAATATTTTATTGTAATTCCCAATTATTAATTTATTTTTTAAATTTTATTGATTGAATTTTTTCATTTACATTTTATTTCTAAAACATTGTTTTTATCTATTTGTATTTATTCATTTAGTTAGTTTGGGCGAGGGGCAAGATCATTTGTAGTTATTCAATATATTCATAAGAGTGTTAATACCAGTTTAACAAATCCCTTCATTCGATGGGCCTGTAATACATGTGACATTCGATATCTCTGTCTGACTTACATGTAGTTCGTAGAGTATGGTCTACCTTGGGTCCTGTTTGTTGAGTGGATGTAGGGCCACTATTCCTGATCCAGTCAAACATATCATAGTCTGATGAGAGTTGCTCCCATCCACACTCGTCAATCTCAAAATCACAGTCCGTTGAAGCTAATCAAACATTCAAACAAAATGAAATAATCAGCGTCAGTTTATTTTCAAATGATGTAGGCTAATAACAATCGACTCAATTAATTCAACTATGTAAATGTATATCAAATTAGATTATTCATTCATCAAATATTTCTAAGTAGTTTATTCTCATCTCAATAATAATTCATTTGATTTAACATTAATTCATCCAGTTTGATACCGATTCCACTTCGATGTGAACGAATTCGAGCATGACTTTTGGTTTGAACACGTTTCAATCAAAATGCTCCAAAACAAGATGATTTCTAAGGGATAGCATCTCTTGCATTTGCAATTATAATAAGAATAATAATTATAACGTCATATTTTTACTCAGGGTAGCCACTTCATTTTTAAAACTGTTCTCCCTGCAGCGGCCCCTGCTTAACATGATAATGTTATCATCCAAATAGCTCATAGGCGCACCAGAAGCAAATGGGGGGGGTTCAGACACCCTGCATTGTAACAAAAAAATATTATCTAATATTATTCCTTACATGGAGGAAGTCACTTGCTTCGACTTTTCAAAGGAATAACAACTTCATATATATGATACATGTACCGGTAATTCTTTTTGTTCCGAAGAGAGGTACGTATTTTTGCAATGTGATTACAATATTCACAAAATGGAATTGTCATTCTATGACACATTGTCAAACTACACGGTATGTTGGAACTATTTGTCGGAAGAAACGTTTTGATAAATTGTCTTATAATATTGATTTAAATTTACTTTAATGTTGCGACTTACTTTGAAAGGGATAACTTATTGACGAAAACGTTGTTTCATTTTTTTTTTTACAATGCTGTTTACTATATTTATATATTCTTAAAGTTTAAACAACCTCTATTTCTTTAAGATTTTAAACTACTAAACAACTATACTGTACAGTTGATACAGTAAACAGTTTTGTATAAACAACAACAACACCAACCAAAATACGATTTAAACATTTTATTATCAAGCGTTTTCACTGTGTATTTGTAAATGTTATCAAATCAGTGTACTAATTTTACATTTTAGTATTTGCATCGCATTGAGGGAAGATGCAATAGTATTCTCGCTTCAAACTAGTAGATTTTGCAGAAATTATCAGGTTGCTTTATGTAGGCCTAGATGATTTCCTTGGACATATTTAGCAGAGACGAAGAATTCGATGATTTCGCTTTCCCCGCTGGACAAATAAAAAAGTTGATATTATGACCATTTTATAGTATGTACCCCCCCCCCCCCTTTTTTTTTTTAAGAAAAATAAAATTTTGACGAGAGAGCCCATGTTTATTTTCTGTATTGGCCCGATAAGATTTTTAGTGGGAAATTGTATTTCATTTTCTTCCAGTGTGATATTTAATGTACACCTATTATGGCCAATTATCCTGAAAGACCATATGGAAGAAAAATATATCTTTCATTATGGTAAAAATGACATGCCTGAAAAATATAAAGGAGAACTTAAGAGCGCATGATAAAAAAAATCAAACAAACGCTTAAAAAATTTCATTAAAATTGGATGCAAAATAAAAAAGTTATGGCATTTTGAAGTTTCGTTTAGTTTTCTTTTATGCACAACTCAGTGACATGCAAATGAGTCAGTCGATGATGTCCATCACTCACTATTTGTTTTGTTTTTTATTGTTTGAATTATACAACGTTTCATTTTTTACATATTTGACAATGAGGACCACCTTGACTGAACCATGTAGTATTAGACAATGCTAATTCCACATAATAGGGATTAAGCGTTGTTTCCCTTGACAATGAAGAGAAAATTAGAATATTTCATGTAATGAAATACAAAAGAAATAGTGAGTGGATGACGTCATCAGTCTCCATACCGACCAGGATGTGCATATAACTGTTTTGTGAAAATAAGCGAAATTTTAAAATGTTATGAATTTCTTATTTTATATACATCCGATTTTGATGAAATTTTCAGTAATATGCTTGTTGAATTTTTCTTTTTATTCAAATAAACTTTTTGTTGGGGTGGACTTGTCATTTGTCAAAAATGTAGAGACAATTAGGAGAATTGAAGGAGAACTTATCAAAGTGGCTAAGGAACCCGAAGACAAGGGTCAATAATTGGATTGCAAGATACCATTATCGCTCGTAAGAAGAGGTCATTTTTGGTGCACGAAAAGGGCATTTACCTTAATTGAACGTGTAAAATAGTTCAATGGTAATGAAAAA
The DNA here is from genome assembly GCF_018143015.1 of Lytechinus variegatus. Lineage (NCBI taxonomy): Eukaryota > Metazoa > Echinodermata > Echinoidea > Temnopleuroida > Toxopneustidae > Lytechinus > Lytechinus variegatus. The sequence continues at coordinate 50,573,658 of NC_054742.1, forward strand.
TGAACATTTTTTTCAAGGAATAGAAATTTATCTTTGAGAAGTAAATGCTACGCGCCTATCTTTTCGTAAAACTTGTTACAATAACAGTTAAAAGCTACTGAAATCCTTTAATCTGACTGGCTGATTGTAATTTTGTTATAAAGATTGTGTATTTGTCATTATAAGAAGTCTTTATATGGAATAGGACCCATGAGAGTGTGTGATATCAATGTGAGATCGGAAACGTTTTTATTTATTTGGATTATCATTGTACATAATTTTGGTTCTTTGAATTGTTTATTATTAGATTAAATATATAAAAAGGGAACAAGTGCATAGTTAACAGATTTATTTCACTCTAAAAAGCAAGAGCTTCGTCCATTTTTAAGAAAAGAAAATTAGTAATTATATTATAAAATGATTAGCTTTTCGAAAATATCGATTTTTGTTTCATCAGAACATCAATATTTTGGTGTCAAATTCATTTCAAGTAATGTTACATCTGAACATCTATAGCAGGCCACCTCGAGAGAGAAAGCGAAAAAAGGCTACTTACCTCCATTTTGTACTGCATATAAAAGTAGCACCACTAATAATGGTATCTGATGTTTCAAGCGTAAATCCATTATCCGTGGTCATCAGCTGTCTTTTCAGAAATGTTACTCGACAGAATGAAAACTAATCAATATCTCTTTATAAACTCTTGCCTAGTTTTTGAATTGTCATTCAACTGATATTCTTATCGACATTCCTAGAGATATATATCAATATTGCATTGTATTTGAAGGGTTTATGCAAATAGTTTAGACTGTTGTTATGCCAGCTGGGGGGGGGGTCCGGCAAGCATATAGTGCTCAAGTCTCCAAAACTGTGTATCGTGAGAGCTTTTCTGTTGACAAAGGTACACATTTTCAGATTTTGTTTTTAGATAGTCATGTTTAGAGAAACAAAAATAGAATGAGGCGAAATCGGAAAAGAAGTTCATAGTGAACAACCCATTGCCCATTTTGCAAGATTTATTTTACTTACTGATTGATTGATCTATTTTGTTTATTTATTAATTGGTTTTGTTTATTTGCTTGCTTGTTTGTTTGATTGCTTTGCTTATCAAAATAATATTATTTCATTTTTTATTGTTTCTTTCTACTTTTAAATTCATATTTTTACTCCATTATTCATCATCATTTTAGGGAATAGGATGGGGATGAACATGCTATAGATCCAAAATACAACTGCATGGTCAGAATAAATCATTCCGCCAATGAGATACCACGAAATCTGTGAATACAACCCATATTACCGTAGAGGGCAACCTGTATGTCATGATTTCTCTCATATTTTTATGTTTGCTATACCGAGGTTTTTACCTGACTGATAAGAAAGCACGAATGCCTGTGAGCAAGCATCCAGGGGACCACATAAGAGCATTCACTTTCCAATACCACTCCCTTTTCCTTCAATTCTGTCGTCTGCTAAAGGCTACCCCCCCCCCCCCACTTCACTTTTTAACTGGAAGTAAAAAAAAATCATCCAGACCGCACGCTCCCGATTACTATCTGTCATTCGTTAGCTGGTATTAGACAGCTACCAGAACGCCAAATAACACGAAAGAGCCACCTTCCAATCACAAGCACACTGATTAGGGTTCATTATCAAAACACGTCCTCGATCTTTGATTTGTTAGAAAACAAAGCCAACACGAATTGAACTTCGATAAGTGTTTTACAATCTTCTTAACAAAGATATTTCAATGTGTTTTGTTAAATAATCAAAAAGTGAGAAGGTTAAGGATACATTGCACAATAGTCGTTATCAATTTTGTGTGCGTGCAATTTGGACTTATCTTTCCAGAGAATTAATAATTAATAGTCCCCAATTAGGAATTAATTTCAATGATGTTTGATTGTTTTGACGTGCTATATTAGTTCTTGTTATAAGCATTTCGTTACATTTAATATTAACATTATTTCTATAATTATCATTGTCATGATAATTATTATTATCATTATTTATATCGTTATTATCATAATCACCATCATTATTGTTATCATCAATCATCTATCATAATAATTATTACAATGATTATCATCACCATTATCGTCGTTGTCGTTTACATCTTTATCGTCATAATCCTCTAAATTATTCATCGTTCCTGGATCTTTGTTTAATTTTCTTTGATATCTTTCAGCCTTTTTACAGTCATCATCTCCTGAAAAAAAAAGAACTAATCTTACCAACTCGTATACTAACTTTGTCGCACAAAATATAACTGACTTTTGAAAAGGACGCTTTCACAGAATGACTAATATTTAAAACTCTTTATTGTTTTAAAGACAATATATTTGAATAATGAACATCACAAACGTATGAGAAAGTAATTGTATCACATTTTATCTCGTATGAAAGTATAAACATTGAATTTCTAGATTTTAAATGAATCCAAACTACCATGATAAGAGACTAAACCAAATAAGATTCAGCAATATTATTCAACAAAATTTATCTTTTAATATACGTAATTCCAAATGTTAAACATATTTTGGTTCAGTTCAAAATTATAATCCAAAGAATTTCGGAAACTCGATTTCATCAGAATACATAAGATGAAAATTTAGATGAAAATGAATAAAATCAATATAAAACTTGGCAAGCTTTGACGTTATTTTAATGAAAGGCACATTACTGGTGAATTGGTCCAATATGAGAAAATGTGCGCAAGCATGCATCTTTGCCCAACATTCATAGACATGTTTTTTTAAGACTACAACATTTTAAATATGGATTGATAAAACCCAACGTGTTTTAGAATTCCTGTTAAAAGTTCGACCAATAATAGTGATACATATTGATTATGGCACAAATTTGCTCAGAAAGAACCAGAGTTTGGGGGTTTGAGTAACATTTTTGGGCCAGACACAATATTCACCAATATCATAAACTTACTGTTGACCAATAATATAATGAGTATACTTTCGTGCATACTTTTGAATGTAATGTGTACGTAAAAAAATCCTCCAGACTTCTACACTGAATCATGAAAAAGCTCTTAAAACTTTTGTCAAAATAATGTCCGTAGTGAGAGGCTCCGAAATTACATGATATTTGCATCTAAAGCAATGGAGGTGCTACGGGGTCAACAGGGGATATGATCTCCTATGATTTTTGTTTTAAGTGATGGGAAAAGGAAAAGGGGAGAAATACGAATGAAAAAAAGAGAGGCCTGGGTTTGCAATCTTTATCGTCTTTAAGAAGTCCCCCCCCCTCCTTTTAGGCCCTGATGTGCATAACAGAACGATGTTTAGTCATTTCGAAAATGATTTTATTTTCAAATCATGAAATAGAGAACATTTCAAGAAGTGACCGAGACAATAAAATTAATCAATCCAAGAAATCTTCCAAGCCTTGGCATGCATCAAGAAATATAACGGAAGCAGTAACAAACTGAATGAAACTAGAATTGGTGCCAAGGTTGCCACAAAAACATTAATCACAAGCGCATTGAGGTAGTATTTTTGTAGGCGTGGCAAGGGGGGTGGGGGCAAGCCCCCTCCCTTAGCGCCGCATCTGTATTGGCCTTTCTAAGGCGGTGCTTTATAAAGCTGTAGGTTAGGTTGAGAAAAGGGCGTTTTCACACCGCGAAGTAAAACAAATCCTAGAACACAGCAAATATATTGAAAATACAAGTCAATAATGGAAAGCTGGAACGTCTTTGTCGAAAATTGGTGAATCGAAACAGAAGTTTCGTCCAACGTTTCGCAGCTAACGAAAAATTGGAAGTATGTCGTTTGTCCAGAATTCATGACGAATCTGCTGTTTCGATTCACCAACCCTTGACAAAGACTGCATTATCATGAAAGGCATTTGACAATACATTATCTATGTCTCCGAAGGCGCTCTGCGTCACGGTTTCGAGAGCTCAATGGGAATATGAACATGTCGGGTGCTAAATCAGATAGTCAGTATCTTTTTATTCGCATCAGCTTAAGTTAAAATCCAATCTTTGTAGAATACAAATGTTATTGCCTTAAAATGTGCATAGTTTAAGAGAAACTCATTACGGTTTAAGAGTAGTTGGTTAAAAGACAAGGGATCTCTTATTGCGTGAAGTCTGCGTGGTTACTTACAAACAGCAAACTGAAAGTGTCAGGATCACGCAAAACATTGAGTTAAGGTCTTTGCCTTGATAGGGAATTTGTAGTCCAATTATTCTTGAATTACCCCAGCCCTCATTATAAGCACACTGATTGCTTTGGGGACATCACTGAATAAAACGCATAGTAATATACCCTTTGTTTCTCATTAAAGATCATACAATCTGGACATTATCATCATGACTATTGTAACTGAACTAGAAAGACGTATTTCATGTCTGGTCACCTTGACATTCTGGAACCTATCAGCTAATCACAGAGATTCTATAGGTTAGAATTGTACTTTGGTCACGTTTACCTGGATTGATCCTAACTGTCAACATCTCTACAACAATCTATGGTCATGATTACGAAGCTTGAATATTAATCTGAATTTTAATAGTAAAAATGTTACTAGTACTTAAAATCGAGTGAAGAAAAGAGTTCCATTTCAAAGAAACTCGACTCATTTTAATAATAGTAATGATAATAATAATGCTAAACTAAACTTTTGATAGCAGACGAGCAGAACATAATAGGTATTCTGGAAGATGTCCATGAAGTAAAAACTCTGTCGGCGATCGATGAGCTTGAAGTGGTTGAGATGCACCATTTTTAGTACACTGGAAGAAACCATTCCCCTCTTGCTCAATATAGTATTGATATATAGTCCCAAAACATTTTTGCCAGACTCTCTTTTTTTTCAACCTGATTTTTGTCTAAGCAAATGTTGTGGCTGTTAAAATAACGTAACTCAATTGTAGTTAATAACAAAATATAGAAAGAAACTTTGGGTAAACACACCCAGATAGGAATTAAGCTCCATAAAAGAAAAAAAAACTTCAGCAAGGAGAAGAAAGTCTTATACATTTACGCAACCGTGACAAAGTACGGGAGGGACGTTTGTCAACCGAGTTTCAGATCTTTTGAATGCTGGTTCAGTGATGATAAGTGATGAACGTTTCATAATTCAAACGCCTTCTTCTTTGTCTGCTATATCAGCCATTGCAACTGCCGTTGATCCCTCGGAGACTTCTTCGGAAGCCTCGCAATTAACGCGGACATCCGCAACCGCGTCGTTGCATTCAGCGCGCAGCGGTTGTTGCTCCCACTGCGCATCTGTCCGCGTCTCTACGCCGTCTGACAACACGATGACGTTCCCCGCCGTTCGTCCACCGTCGAGGCCCCTTGCAATCTCCTCTTCTGTTCGTTTGGTCTTAAATGGGCCTTGTGGACCACGAATAAGAGCAATGGCGACCAAGGTAACCATGAATGTAATGAAGACAGCTACAGTTATATACATTCCAACGTAATTGAAGTCATCGTCTTTTGTCCCTGGTGCGGTCATATTTTGACGGATTCCTATGTCATTAGAAGGTAAATATACGAAAAAAAAAGTTAATTAGATTTGGTCAGCTGTGTACATCAAATAAAGTATTCAACAATAGACGATTTCCCTTTGATTTTAATCATGAAATAATGCTACTTACCCTTACATAAGAAAACATGATTGCTATCACCAGAGCAATGGCATCATGGTCATGAATGAAAGGGACTTAAAACCGCGAACCTTGACTGAAATGCAAAATCAGAATCACTATAAAAAAAAACAGTTCCACGTGGCACCCTTTATACATGTTATAGCTCAAGTCCACCCCAGAAAAATATCGATTTGAGTCAATATATAAATATCAAACAAGCATAATGCTGAAAATGACATTGAAATTCGAAATGAAATAAGAAAGTTATGATTTTAAACTTCCGCTTATTTTTTTACTAAATAGTTATATGCACAACTCAGACATGTCAGTGATATGCAAATGAGAGCCAGTGATGTCCCTCACTCACTGTTTCTTTTTTTTTATTGTTTGAATATATAATACTTCAATTTTTACAGATTTGACAATAACGACTAGCTCGAATGAAGGAAAACATGTTAAAACAATGGTAGTTCTACATGTTCAGGGAGGAATAAAATATGTTTCACACAATGAGGATAAAATTCAAATATAATTTTGCTCTTCGGCGGCGGTACGGCGAGTCGAACACAACCTTTCAACCTTTTTTTTGTATCATAGTACATAGGTGGTTTGAATAAAAATGAATAAAACGGCTGTTTTCCACTTACGGCCGCCGTAGATCAAATGTCACCGAAGTATCAATGAGAACATACAGGTGTTTTCACAATAGCGACTTTCAAGGCGTATCTGATTTTTTTTCTTTTTTTTATAAAGAGACAGCTTTCCTGGTTTTTGGTTTTGTTGGCTGGTACCATGTGTTAGAAAATGTTTTTCAATGAACATGCTTTAGATTTGAAGCAGCAAAATTAAGAAACAGACGATCTTATGCCTAAAATATGTTATTATTTTGATCCGCACACTTCCGCACGCACAATAATGACCTCAACAACATTAAGAGATAAACGCTCTGTACACGGTTTGAGCCATCATATATCTCTGGAATATTAGGAGGAAAATTTGAAAAATTGGATTATAAATAATCGACGATCAAACACAATATTGCCTCTGTCTTAAAATATGCATACATTTTCCCAAATAAAACACATGGAACTAAGATTATCAAAGGTAAACCAGAACTGCACATTGATTTTCCAGGATTTATCATCTTCTGTGCATACAGTTTGTGCAACGAACTGCAACTCATGGCCTTATCGACGGCAGAACAAGGTAGGATGAAAGTAGAAAAAATATGAAGAAAATGTTATTCAGAGCACAATGACGGACACATGTCAGTGAATTCATTAACAATGTGATGCTTGTCCATTCTCATTCCAAATCTTATTTTGATGTGTATATATGTTTTCTTTACTTATGTTTTCTTTATGTTATGAATTATATGTTTTTTGGTATTTATGCAGAGCCCTGTGGAAGACCAGCGATTTTTAATGAATATTTTAATTGTATATATTGTGTAATTTTACATATTTGTTTTTATAAAGCTGAACAGGCTACTCTGGATAAAGATGTGAAATAAATAAATAAATAAAATAAATAAAAATAAAATAATATTATAGGTCCATGGTTGAAAGAACGTATGTTACAATTAGTGGTAGGTTACCCCATAATTTGGCTAGATTGGCTAGATGAACATGTAAACAAAACGACAAATAGTCCCTGATATCGTTAGCATCATTATCACCCTTTTCCATTTTTTTTATTGTAAATTTCATTCAGTTTAATCAATGTTGAGTAATAAATTTTTCTACATAACTATTGTATGATTTTGTGAATTTATATTGGTTATAAGTGGTTAATTTTTGTTACTGAATTTATCCATTGTATATGATTATGTTAATACCATGAGTATTTGTACGATGATTTGTATTGAACTGAATGATTAAAAAATGCTATTACAAAACAAAAATTATGTTACATTAATAAATTAACTTCGTGGTAAAAACTCGGACCAAAGTGTTGAAGGGCATACACTGACTGTAAGTAAGAAAAGGGGTGCTTTATACGAGCGAATAATTTATTGAAATAAGATTTAGATGGGAGGCGGGAGACAACTTACCAAGACTTTTGACGGATTCTTGCTCTCCAGGCTTTAATCCTGTAAACAAGTGAAAAAGATAGCTTTTAGATGATTGACGTTTTATTTTCCCTTAACTCCGTTTACTTTTAACACCTTAAAGCCGTTGAAAGGCAACATGCTTCGTTCTCTCAAGGGGAATATTATTTTCATAATAATACAAAATATACTCATGGACCCTAGGGTCCATGATATACTCGGTAATGTCGAGTTGGAACATTATACCATGTAGGGTCCATGATTATACACATGCAATATGTGGGCGCGTGTGCACGTATGTATACGTATAGAAACAGTAATGTTTTTCTTTTACTGAATTTATTTCATTATTCAATACATGATGATTATGCCGATTATAATAAATGATAATGATGATTATGATAATTCCGATGATTTAATGATAACTTATGTTTATAATCATAAAGTACCATTTCATTTTTTTTAAAATGAAGCTCTACCTGGGCAGGGGCATTTGTACACAGCATCCCCACTATTTTGAAAGTTATTATAGAGATGTATAGGCCTATCCCCCGGTTTTCTACGCCCCTAACTATGAACACATATCTCTTCTATGTGACCTAGCTCTGATCACATCTGTTTTTCATTGTAGAATACAATGTGGCGTACCGGCAATCCACCAATTTTCAGGGCTTTAAAACTCTTGAAAATATTATTCTCAACATGCAAGAAATACAATGTGATGTTTTAAAATGATAAGTTTGCAAACAGATCTTTCCGGAGATCTTTTCTTGTCGTCAGATACAATTCGCCAATCTCTTGTTACTCTTCGTTATTTCTCTTTAAAGTTGGGGGTACATTTTGCCTTGTGCGTCCAGCTGGCGGTCGCATGCAGTCACACCAAGAGAACCGACTGTAGACCGATTAAAACTACTACATTATTCCCATTGGATCGTTTGGAGTTGGTTTCGTTGGTGTGGCGGGGGTATTATCGTAGTGGAAATGGTAGTTTCCGTCCTCAAGGTCGTTCAAAGATAATCGTGATGAGAATCTAGTTTTGTTGTAATCTTACCGGAGTTTGTGCCTCTGTTCGAGCCATTGTCGTCAGTTCCTGCAGCATCGTCGCTGTGTATGTGATCTATTATAATTTAAACGAACAAAAAAAAAGAAAAACACGTGAGAATTACAACAAAAGCAATAAATGAAAAAAAACGTCGTCAGTTGAATGAGATCCAGATTCGCCATGTATTTGTGAAAATATTGTGCGCTAAAATAAGTACCTTGCAGGGGGTTCCAATAAAGATTGCATATACGCTAATAGTTTCTTTCACGTCTTAAGATATTTTAAGAGCAGTGCATCCCTTCGTGATGGGATTTAAAAGTCGATGGTCAAAATTTTCTCAAGAGTTCTTTTTAGTCAGTATTAGTTACAATGATTACACTGAAGTACAATTTAAGCACTTCTAAGCCCAGAAAATAATTATACTTATAATTATAATTATCAAAAGAGTTGCGTTTAAACGCAAGTCAAAATATCAAGCACAAGTCCCGAATACGGGTGCTTCATTGGCTGAAAATATAGTTTCGCAAGATTTTATTAGTTGCGTTTGATTGCAACTCTTTCTGCAACGGGCCCCTGGTGCCCATATCATTCAATATGATTGGCTGATACTAAATATTTAATAATTAATCGTACTTTTTCTTTTACAAGTCTTTCCGAGACATATAACGGGAAGATCACTATACACAAATAAAAATGTTCGCGCTTCGCGCTGGCATTACTTGATCAAAGAGAAACGCATCATACGAGTCTCTGCAAACAGCCTTTAAAAAGTCCCCCTTTCAGATCTGTTTATCAAAAATATTCAACTTGCATCAATTGTTACAGAGAGGGACTTTCTTATTCAGTGGTAAATGTTTAGCTATGTGAATGATTTTTTTATTTATATGCATGTATTTTGTGCTCATTAATTGTCATTTTTTTTAAAGAATTATCATAAATTATTTTATCAGCCTCAATCCTCAGCCTCAAATCTCAAAGTAATCTCTGTTCCATTCTTAATGGACTTCATATCTCAAAGGTTGTGTTTTTTTTAATTAAATGTTCTATAACTATGATTAATTATGTTGCAATAACTTGATTCTAAATCTTTATTTCATAACTTCATAATAGAAATCAAATCTGAATTATATTTCTGACCTTTTGTTGTATGATTTTAAGTTTAAAACAGTTTTTCCCCCAATACACAATTATCTGAATCCCATGCTAGTACTATTATCTACTGAAATCTCACTTATGCATGACTCAATCAACCAACTGTTTCTAATTTATATGTGAATATTTTTTTAAGTGTATAAACAATCTTCAAATGTAAATAATATTCAATGTAAACTTTGCACAATTAGTCTTCGGACTACAGCATTGTATTCTGTTTTATATCTAATAAACCGAATTGTATTATTATTCTCGCACACAGTCCTAGTGCATTAGCAAGTCATTACGTCAAAAATATCGGCACGCGCTTCGCGCTCGAATTTATTGTTTTGGTAAGAAACGCACCTTGTTCATGATTTTAAAAAGCGCTTAAAATTGTTGAATTTTCAGGTAGAAAATAAATACATTACTGTGTCCAAAAATTTCAGCTCGCATTATTCGTTTACATTAAGACTCATGAGACCGCTTCCTTGTTTGTAAGAATAAACCTATTATGTACTTACACTTCAGTATATAATAAGGTCTACCTCTAACCCACTCCCCCACCCAGTCCGTTGCTCTTTGATCATCCAATCAGGGTAAATGAGAATCAAAATACCCCCCCCCCCCCGTTGATATTGGCTAGGCTATATAGATCCACCCCGAGATTTCGAGAAAATGGCTGTTACACGCATATGAGCACATATGAGCCAATGACTTTTCAAGTTGAACTCAGGCGAGGTAAAAAACGTGAGACATGTCGGAGGTTTTTCTCTGTGACCTTTGGGGTCAAACTTTGAGGGAGGAGAATGGCTCAGATAATACAGTACGTAAACGTATATATACTGAAAAGGCATTATAAAGTTGATTTCTGGAAAGAGGATGATAATAACGTATTTGCAAATAGTGGATGGGCGTTTCTGTGGGCAGTGGAGACGTGCCTCTATGTTTTTGCAAGAACCAAATAAAGAGAAGAACAAAAGAAAAAAAAAGAAAGAACAAAGAACAATATCGAGAGGGATGTGGGTCGAGTAAAAAAAAATCTGTATTTATTACCCCTGTGTACAGTATCCAAGTATAGCTACCATACAGTCAACTATTGATTGATTAATTCACTAAATGTGCAACTATTATACTTGTAAATCAAATCAAAATGGAATGTAATAATTTTACTGGAATATAGGCCTACATTTGGTAATGACTGATATATGATTAGACATCAACATTACCATGCAGATTAGGCCCGATAGTTTTCATTATACTTTTCCATGTTTAGACTTCTTGCCAAACACTTTATAATTACATATAATATAACGAAAAGAGCAAATATTATTATAGATCAGTTGCCCTATCTAAGTTTTTTTAGTACAATGGAAAATAACAGGAAAATAATAGAAATACAAAGGAAAATAACATGAAATAAATACCAAAAGGATGACAAAGCAAAAACGCTTAAAGCGATGTTAACAGAATATTTCACACAAAAATCATTTAAGCGTGAAGGGAGAGAAATATAGTTTGAAAGTCATATTCAATTCGTTTGTCCTTTCGTTTTTAAATACTTTACTCTTATAGTTTTAGACAACGACGGGATACAGGAAACTGGATTTTAGATTGATTTGGCTGGGTCTGTGACCTTAATCTCCGAACGAAAAGAAAAAGCTTTCACTGGGAACTGCAGAGGTTACAGACAAATGTTCATGTTCACACCATACTGGAGACAGTCATATTACTACTGTTATTTCATCCACTGTCGTTTCATAAAATAAAACTTGCTCGTCTGCTGAATCATTTGCATGTAAAAAAAAATATTGATTATAATAATGCTTTGAATCTAATGAAGCTATTGATGGGATAGAAAAAAAATAACCCAAAGTAATATTTATAAATCCCGGCGGTTAAACGTAAACTTTATGTCTTTACAATTTGGAAATACAAGTTGTTTTCTTTCATTGAGCATGACCAAAATCTTTGGAGTCTCTGATAAGGGTTCCTTCTTTATCAAAATGTAAACAGCTTTTAGATTTGTTTTTAATCTACATATTAATTAAACTACAACACACGTATTCAATGGGACGAATACACAGTTAAGTTTCTTATTGATTTAAAATGGGTTTGGAGTAAAACTTAAATAAGGTGTAGGTCCAAATCATTTGAATTAACTTGATCAATATACAGATCTGCTTTTTTTTATTGTCAATTAATTGGATTGAAAGTTTAGATACTTGGATTAACTTTAGATGGTCTTTAAGGTCGAGTGCACATGTAAACTTTGAATCATCAGATGTTTACAAAAAACCGTAAATTCAGTTAACTTTGCAAATTTATTTACAATTGAGCCACAGAACACCTACCTCCAGTCGAGTCATGGTGAAATCCATCGTTGATACTTGCTCCTCGTCCGTCTCCACTGTCGTATAGCGGACTTGATGAGTATGGCCCAATGGCTGGATCCACCCCATGACTACTTCCAGCCAAATCGGGGTCTCCCATTTCGAGACCTGGATCGAAGTCAGAGGGTAGAGCTCCCCATCCTTCTCCTTCCTGAAAACTTGGCTGGGGACCTGGATCTCCATCACTGGTTCCTAATTCACTGCCAATTGGTGGAAATACCGGTCCTGATGCGACAGCTCCTGTATGGAGGCCAGGTGCAGGTGGGGGCATTCCCCTCCCTCCAATGGCTCCTGGTCTCCCTGGGTAGTTACCTCTAGCTCCCGGTGATCCTGGTCCTACTGGACCTGCTGGAAAACCTCCTCCACGACCTCCTGGCAATGGACCTGGCAAGCCTCCCCCAGGTGCTCCCGGTCCTCCTGGACGTGGATACCAAGTTCCTCCTGCATCTCCTGGGTACCTTGGAAATTGTGACCCTTCGTCCTCCTGCTGGCTTGAGAAGATCTGACATGTCGTTCTTTCAAGTGCAGTTATAACAAATACAAAGGGGAGCAGTTTGTTGGGCAACATCGTCATATTTTCGAAACAAATCAAAATCCGAATGGAACCGGGAATACTACTCTGACTTTCGACCCGCACAGTGAGAATAATTTTTCGTGAGTATCCGTAGATGGAACTGTAGCTGTACTGGAAGGTGCAGATACACACACACACACCCGCCGCGCGTGAAGCGGGGTGAAGAGATTAGAATGGGAGTTCAAGAATAAAACAGCTGCACTATTCGTAGTTTTAACTGATAGCTTACAGATGGGGTGGTTGGGGGCCATGGACACACAAAAAATCACGACCGAGGAAAAGAGGAGAAAAGGAACGAAAATGGGTGAATAAGATAATTTTTCTGAGTATTACAAAATCAGATTGTTAAATTTGCATTAAACATGATAAGGTTTCGCATTTTGCTCCGCTCGCTTCGCTCATTATCAGTCCGTTATGAAATTTTACCCCATACGCCATGTCTGACCCCCTGTTTGGGGGGGGGGGGGGGCTCCTACTGGTCTGGAATATATTTTTATATGGTTTTTTATAAACTGAAATCAGGGAGTGGCCGTCATAAGTCAATTGCTTTCTGATATTAGCTCACATTCACTTTATGCTTTGTATTGTCATATTTACATATGTATAAAAAAATTGATTTGAATTTGATTAGAAGACTATGCAAGCAAGGCGATTTTCAATAGACGGGAGCAACAGATTACATTGTATTATAAATATTGATCATTGTTATTGAATCATGCCCGTGTTTTTAAGATGTGGTTTCAAGGAGGAAAACCCAGAAAACCTCAAGTTATTACCATTTTCATACAGTATGATCGACGAATTACTTGGGTTTTTATTATTATTATTTGCTGAATCCAACAGGTATATATTTGTCTGTATGATTGTGAAGTGCCTGCACAAAGTAAAATTATATTGAAGTGAATTAATTTTTGCCAGATCGGTATAACATATTACAATCTTTGGAACTTCGTAGGAAATAAAGAACAATAATTGTAGAAAAAAATGAAAAAGGAGAAATTGAGACGGGTGAATTAACGAAGGCAAATGTTTGGATAGAGGAAAACAGTTGTGAAAAATTATATAGTTCCGGTTTCTATACCCAATATTTGGTAAATTTGTACTCAATCCCTTTTAGAGTGTAAAATCTTGATCTTTAGATGAAGTAAAAACCAGTGTAAGAAACCCACGTATTCATTGAATAAGTGGGTTTCTTATACTGGGTTGTACTTCATCTAAAGATCAAGATTTTACACTCTGAGTAAAAAAATTACCAAATATTGGGTAGAAACCGGAACAAGCACGTTATTTACCACCATATTGGGCAAAATGCAAAAGAAAAAATTCAACGCAAAATTGCGTAAACTTCACGAAATATTTGGTTCCATTTTACCCAGCAAGCATACATTTTCCCATTTTACCCAATATTGGGTTTTCATGTTTAAAACCAAAAACTGTATAAAAATTGCTTTTAGAGTGTGTAGAACAAAATTATATTACAAATTGTTTCGCTTGATATCACAACACTTGATAGCATTTCAGCCCCCCCCCCCCTATTATATATATGAAGAGATGGATGCTTAATTCAATGGGCCATCACATGCACTTCCACCTTTCTCAAAACTTTAAAAACGTACTTGTTCTCATGTTAGATTATTTGGTTTCGGATAGGTATGTTGCAATGTTTTGTTAATCTTTCATTTAGTATTTATGTATTTTATTCTAAGTATACCTGTATTAGACTTAATTACCTCCTTTGTAAAGCGCATAGAGATTCTGTAGAATATTATGCGCTATATAAGCATCTACTATTATTATTATTATTAATTTCATTGTAGGCCTATATATACTATTGCAATTTTTAGTGAATCAGGACATTTACCGGTGCTGATCGATAGATTAAAAGAATGACACAAAGGAGAGGCAATATAATGTTTCAGAAGGAAAGTACTATGCCTTGGTGATTTCAATTATCTCCTGAACATATATGGGTTTGAAGAATAAGGAAGAATTAACAGAGGCGTCGATCCTGGGGGGGGCGATCGCCCCACCAATGAAAATATTGGGGTCAAACATATCGTTTTGCCCCCCCCCCCAATAATTCCGCTGATGTGTAAAAATAAAATAAGATTGTAATGTTACACAGAAATCAGCAAGCGAGATTGAGATACCAACTCGTTCTTTATTTAAGATTGTGCTCAAAATGTCCGCTTTTTAGATTGCAATATAAAAACTTTCAGCTCGCGCTTCGCGCTCGCATCATTTATGTAGCAAAAAACCCATACTTTTCATGATGAAATAGGTGAATAGAATGTCCCGTTATCAGTTCTAAACCTCAACAGAACTCCAGCTTCGACTTGCAATAATCTTTTGTTGGATATGTATCTTGTTTTTTATCAAAACTTCCATTAAACTCTTTTTTTCAGATCGAAATATCAAAATTTTCAGCTCGCGCTTCGCGCTCGCATCTACTGTTCTCTTAGATACCCATCTTAATCATTGGTACCAAAAATGCGTAGAATATCAAACTTTCAGGTCAGAATATAAAGAAATTTCAGCTCGCTCTCGGCACTCGCATTATCTGTGTAGTGAGATACATGTATCTATCCTCCTCATGAGTTACTACAAACAGTCCTAAACAGAGACCTTTTTCCTGTTTTCATGTCAGGATACTAAAAAAAATTCAGCTCGCGCTTCGCGCTCGCATTAAATTTGCTCGTGAGATATGTGTCTCCTTCTCATGAATAATATATATATATATTGTGTGTGTGTGGGTGAGTTTGTTCCTTTTGTGTGATCGAGCGGCTTTGGAACTTTGATTCATGATTTTGCCCCCCCCCCATCTGAAAAATGGATCAACGCCCCTGAGAATTAATTGGTGTGGGATCTGACAACTTTGTCCTACAAACATGTTCATAAAATTATCTCCGTTGTCCTCTCGACTCCCGACCCTTTCTCCCCAGCCCCCCCCCCCCCTCTCTCTCTCTCTCTCTCTCTTTATACCACTCCCCTTCGTCCATCTCCCCTCTATCAATTTCTTTGCGCCCATCTTTCAAATCTATTCACAACTCAGTCTAACTCTCACAAATAACATTTTACTTTTATATTTTTTTTCTTTTGAGAATACTTTAGTTCTTTATATATTCATGTCCTTCTGTTTTTAATTTGTTATTGTCCAATACGTGTCTGTTGGGGACATTACGCGTGGTAGGTCGATGGTATTTACTGTATCACTCTTTCGTAGTACAAAAAAAAAACAAATATTTTTCATAAAAGTGCAAAAATAAAATGATTGATTTAAATGAATGAAATCATCATTATGCCGGGTAAAAATGGCAGAGGTAAAAATGACAAAGTTAATAATGGCAAAGGTAAAAATGGCAGAGGTAAAATTGCAAGGGTAAAATGGCAGAGGTAAAAATTGCAGAGGTAAAAATGGCAGAGGTAATAATGGCAGAGGTAAAAGTGGCAGAGGCAAAAATGACAGAGGTAAAGATCATGACAAGCTAGATCAGCAAGGAAAAGATAAGGCCTTTCCAGTTAATATCAGTCGTAATTATTGACCTTGAATGGACTCCTATCGCCAAAATTAGTATTATGAACTAATGAGATATTATTTGGATTTTTTTTTCATTTTAGGTCTATACTTTATCGTTGATATGATCAGACTCAAACATTTTCATGCCAAAATGATTTCAATTAGTGAGTGATGAAAGGATTTATCTTGGCGAAGTTCGCATAGAAGAAAAGCACTTCATCATATACATACCAAACGAATTGTAATGTAAACACCAATGTGCGCTACCATTAACACACTAAAATAGACGAGTTCGGGATTTCTTTGAACCACTTGCATAACAACAAAACGTTCTGTAATAAAAAAAAAAGTAATTTTTCATATTTCAACATCATAATGGATCTAAATAGATATTGATATGATACGTATATAGCTAAATGTAAATGATATAATAATAGCAACCAGTGTTCAGAGTAATACCTCATTGCAGCTAGTCCAAGTGGATATCAGTAACTAGTTTCTATGGTAAAGGTTACCGCATGAATTTTGAAATGTGTAGCAAATCAGGGATTTAAATTCATACGTGTTTCTTAGGTACCATTCTATCAACCTGTTTTGAAGGGGAAATTCACCAGGACAAATGGTTTACTGTGCAAATAGCAGAAAAAAATTATTGGTGAAGGTTTGCGGAAAACCCATCAGAGATTAAGAAAGTTATTAGAAGTTTGAAATGTTTGAGTTTTTGATCTGTGACGTCATATACTAGTAACTACCCTGTATTTTATCTACCGAAATGTCTAATTTTCATTTTTTTTAATCTGTGGTTCATGACTTCTAATAAAAAAATCTTTTAGGAGCGGAAGTGAAATTATGTGTATGTTAATATACTTAAGGTACAATTAAAACTATTTTCACTTTTTTTTTAGAAAATGAAATTTCATTTTAATTACACCATATATGAGGAAAACTGCTCGCAAATGACGTCCCCTTTAGCGTTAGATTTTAGTAGCTTTTTAGATCTTTGATGGATTCCCTAAAACCCTCACCAATATCATTTTAATAGATTTTTCTTCAATGTGAATTTCCCCTTTAATTAATTAAGTACAATATTTGGGATTCAAAGTGTTCTTCAAATTTGAATATTAGAAGAGCGATTTGACATGAGAAGGTCGTGCATATAAGTCCAGGAGAGAAAAAATGCCAACTCAAGTGTTATCATTTTTACCTCAGCTATTATTACCTCTGCCAGTATTACCGCTGCAATTTATTCCTCTGCCATTTTTACACCGAGCCTTATTATCATATTCAACAAAATGAATAGCATAATATTAACACAAGACAAGATATTTGACTATAACAATAAAGAATCCAGTGTTGCAAACTGATTCAGTATATATTAAAAATGACAATAGATTATATCAATGGCAATATATGAAGGAACCCGAATAAAAACAAAATAGAGCTTGTAAGTTCACAGGTTCCCACGAAAGAAGGGATTTTGATTTACATTTACACGTATTTAAGGATGAACAGCTAATTATTTCGTTTGGAAGGTAATTCCAAAACTTTGGTCCTTTAGATACAATTGTTCTTTGACCAATCCGAGTACGTGTAAGGTGGAATGAGTCCCTTTGGCGGGTAGAATAAGAATGGATGAGGTTGTTTCTTGGAAATGATGAAAAAAAAATCTGATAGAATGTCTTGAGAGTTAAAGCATAACTATTCTTAAATTTTCAGGATTTTATATATTTTATTTATGTATTCATTTTTTCTAATAATGGACTTGTGTGTGAATAAAAGTCAAATTGGTTAACTTATTGCCCCAAGCCAAGAATCACAATTTAATCGTGAAAATGAGAGTCATATGTAAGTGTAATATAAGATATCATAATCTGGAAAAAAAGTTTATATTACCGATATTTCTAGAAATCAATAATAGTTTCATAAGACAATATTGATGTGAAACTGCCAAGACAAATCATAGGGGGCGGGGCCCAAAATTATCTTCACCTCTATTTTCCCCGATCAGTCACTTGTTAGTTTTATTCTTATAAAACAACATAAACATGAAATAATCTCATAAGCCTTATAAAAAGTGCGAGCGCGAAGCGCGAGCGATTTTTTTTATACTTTCATGTATTTTGTCCTGAAAATTTAATTCTGGGCAATGGTATGTGTGATCCTGAACAAGATTCGTATGGAACTAGATGGTTACTGCGAACGCCAAGCGCGACCAGAATTTTTTATTAACTGTTCTAGCATTATCAAAAAGAGACCTGTTAAGGACTGCTTACAGTTACCCACGAAGACGGTATATATTTCAATAATGCGAGCGCGAAGCGCGAGCAATTTTTTTTGACATTCCGACCTAAAAAATTGTCATTCTAAGCACTTTTTGTATTAATAAATGGGATGGGTATGTAACTAAACAATCGATGCGAGCGCGAAGCGCGAGAGGAAGAAAATTGAGATTTTAGACCTAAAAGCAGGACACTCTATTCATAGTTTGTAAATCATAAATAGGAGAAAGTTAATTGTGTATCTTTAATAATGCGATCGTGAAGCGTGAGCAGACAATTATTCTGATGTGAAACTGGATCATTTCAGTACATTCTAAATAAAGAACATGCAGGCTATCGCGCATGTTTTTAGATTTAGACCTGGAATCTGGGCATTCTGAATACATTTGTTCAATGGAACATTATGGAATACACGTAGAAAATAGGAACTTGGCAAATCAAACAATGTGACCACGCAGCGTGAGCTTAAAAAACTTATATGTTGACCATAAAATGGACATTTTACAGAGCACTTAAATTTGTAAATGAATAAAAAGAAAATAATGAAAGCTCGATGTCCGAGCTAAAATATGTTTTGTATATTGACTTCAAAACTTGCTCCATAATCAGCCTATTGAGCAAGATATGAATCTCTTCGAACAGGCATTTCTGGCCCGAAGCGCAAGCAAAAATTGTATATAGAAACATGATAGATTTTTTTGCATGTCTTCCCCTCACATTATTTCATTCACTCTTCTTCCTCCTCTTATTTTCCTTTTTTTTCTTGTCTTTCTTCTTCTTTTCTTATTTTTCCATTTTTTATTTGTTAAAATTTTTTTGCTCTGCCAAGGGGAGCACCGGGGGAGGGGGCACGTGCCCCCACCCCCCCGTAGCTACGCCACTGGACGATAGTAACTGCAATTATCTCGTTTATCATTTTTTTTATAAATGGCTATAACATTTACTACTTTAATATTGCAAAAAACAACCATATATATCAATTTTACTTCTTCGGAAGAAATATTATTGATAGTCGAGAATTTGGAAGATGGAGAGTAGGTCCTAGAGTAATATATGACGACCTCGAGATGTTATGGTTTCTGGGCTTGACAGCTATGACCAGCAAGGGCGCCGGAAGCGGGGGGGCAGGGGGGCACTTGCCCCCCGAAAGAAAATTTTTGGGGGCAAAACGAGATTTTGCCCCCCCCCCCCCCCCCCAATGTGCCCCCCTAAAAGTAGAAAAATTATATTATTTAAGGACAAAAGTAAACGATGACGGCACTTTTCTGCCTAAGAATTGTCATTTCTTTTGTCAAAAATGAAAAAATTTCGCCCCTGACGGGGCAATTACACATCAAAGTAAGCCTTGCGTCTTTTGACGAACATGTCCCTCTGTGAAACATACCTTTGATAAGCCCCTTTTCCATCTTATTACAGTGTGATAACGTTAATGAATACATTTCAGACTAAAACCGAATGGCAAATTGAAAGTGGTTCACCAATGCATGCTGGCTGTGCATGTCGGCTAACAAACGCGCGGTCGCCCAGAAACGCTCAGACCGGGGTGGTGTTTCATCAATATTTTCGTCCGAAAGATCTGACAACTTTCCTGTATTCTGATTGGTTGAGAAGCATTGTTACCATAGTAACTGTTGGATAAAACAGGACTCGTCGGATAAAACGTCCTACAAGTCCTTTCATGAAACGCTCCCCGGACCCGATATCACCAACGCGCGTGAATGCTAGTTACTCGAGCAACATATGGAATCTGAAAATAGCTGTAAAACCGAAAAGTTTAAAGAGTTATAAAGGATTGAGTAGTTGCTTATTGGATAAATGAGAAGATGCTCGCTTGAGTCGGCGAATGAAGTGCAGAGCAGGCTAGGATCGAGTACTCATTTATCAACTAATCAAGCCTCTTCAAGTCTTCAACCTTTTGGTTTACTGTCTTTATCAGGACTACGCTCATTTGAACAAAAAATTACTCGACTATCAACTGTCCACTCCCCTATCAATTTCACTTCTTCCTCTATCCACTTTTTCGAAAACTCCACATGGTGTACCGTCAACCACATCCGCTGTTGGAATGTAATTGTTTTCTTCTAAATAATGTTACATAATGTACATTATGAACTGCCGTAGTTTGTTAATTCATGATTATTTACAAATGAATATTTCCTGGAATTTGATATTCATTATTTCCTAGTTATGGTCACAATTTCCCCAGAAAATATGTAAAGAAAAAAGAAGATTTTGAAGGGGTCATCCAAAAGTGCTTCCCAGCCATACAAAACATGCCAAAGGAAACGCATGAAACGAGTAATGTTTTAAACTTTCAGAAAAGTTTTCAATTGTTAGACAATAATTTAGCAGGTCATATTTCTTTTTCCTCCAGTTACAAAATATGAAACGTTTTGCCTATGCATGGATAATCAGGGACTCTCGATCTCCAATGCTGAGGTCAGAAATGATTTAAATAGAATGGGGATTTATTAAAAGCGCTTATCGTCGTCTGCCACGTCAGAACAGTATGACATTTTGAATTTAAAAAGACATTCATTAGAATGTATTTTGTTTCTGTTGTTACGCTTCTTCTGCTTAATACACTCCTTGAAACTTATGATAACTGTGCTCTCTCGCGTCGTCTGTGTATGTAAATGTACATAAATAAATATTTCTGAAAGGATATTGCATGAAAAATGTAATTGCTAGTATTTTGAGTCAATATAAGCGTATTAGGTAATTTAATTGATCAGACACGAAAACCACATTTCGAATTAAGCGATCGTTTTGCGCGTAGATTTCATAGGTTCTCATAAACTCTGAGTATAGTCTTTCGTAGTGAATTCTATGTTTAATTCTCAAGAAATTTATTTTTGAATTCTCTTAGAAACGTAACTTTTAAACTACATTTTTACACAAAGTCCTTACCGTGGGGGGGGGGTTCCCACGCCCTCTCCCGCTCGATCGCTTCGGTATCTCATGCTGTCAAAAATATTGTTCCCCCTTCGGGATTTTGCCCCCCCAAAACTGAAAGTGTTCCGGCGCGCCTGATGACCAGCTTTATCCAACTCTATGGCTATGACATAGATTCCATAATATGTTGCTCGAGTAACTAGCGTTCACGCGCGTTAGTGATATCGGGTCCGGTCTGAGCGTTTCTGGGCGACCGCGCGTTTGTTAGCCGACACAGCCAGCATGCATTGGTGAACCACTTTCAATTTGCCATTCGGTTTTAGTCTGAAATGTATTCATTAAAAGCTTAAACGTTATCACACTGTAATAAGATGGAAAAGGGGCTTATCAAAGGTATGTTTCAAAGATATGTTTCTTTAAAAGACACGAGGCTTACTATGATATGTAATTGCCCCGTCAGGGGCGAATTTTTTTTCATTTTTGACAATCGAATTGACAATTTTTAGGTAGAAAAGTGCTTTCATCGTTTACTTTTGTCCTTAATTGATTTATCACTTTTCTACTGGGGGGGGGGGGGCAAAATCTTGTTTTGCCCCCCAAATTTTTATTAAGGGGGGCAAGTACCCCCCCCCCCCCCCCCCCGCTTCCGGCGCCCTTGTCTAGCCGAACAGCCACCCCTAGTCTGCTGTGCAAACCCTTCACTCGAGTTAAGGTCTAAATGTGTAGCCTATGTGCTAATTCTTGCGTGGAGACCCACTTTTTGATCAAAGTTGTAATCGGGGTCTGTGCCTGCAGACTTCCAACTCTGGGGAGCGTTTCATGAAAGGACTTGTCGGATCCGACGAGTCTTAAAGGGGAATCCAACCCAAATAAAAACTTGTTTTTATAAGGAAAAGAAAAATCAGACAAGTTGAAAGCTGAAAGTTTGAAAAATGAATATTGGACAAACAACAAGAAAGTTAAGAATTTTTAAAAGTTGTAAATATTGGTAATCATGCACTATACCCATGGAGACTTCAAATTGGCCACATATGGAATGTCATAGTGATGATAAGGCAAGGACTACTCTTCCATGTACTCCAATGCATATTATGGCTAAATTATCATTTTTCCCAAAAGTTTTATTTCAAATTATATTTTTCTTTTATGAGGACATAAAACAATATACTACCTGGGTTATATTTAGATTACTGCCCCAGGGGAAGGGGTAGTTAGGAGAAAACCACAAATCCCTGATAATAAAGTACATGGCCTATGGGAAAGTTGTCCTTGCCCCTTGTCATAATTTACTTACCTAGTTGCCAATTTGAAATCTACATAGCATTAGTGATCTCAATTTTAAAACAGCAATAACTTTTTTGTTGCTTGTCTGATTTCTTTCAAACTTTCACCATTCTGTTTAATTTCTTTTTCTCCTTCCCAACACACCATTTTATGGCCAAGGCTGGATTCCCCTTTAAGCCAATCAGAATCAATGAAAGTTGTCAGATTCGACAACTTGTCGGAGAAAAATGTTGATAAAACTCTCCCCTGCCCTCTTCGCAAACCAATCTTGTATTCATGCTAAGTGCCTAATTTCAAGTCAATGAACATAATCAGATGGCGCCATGCGATATTTCGTTTAATGGCCATTGTATCATGATAGCGTTCCTAAAATGTGCTTGTTTTAAAATTTTATTTATTACTTTTTTATATTTTTATTTTTGCTTCATGCCTTGAGCTGAGGGTATTCACAAACCGCAAACTAGCTCGATGTATAGCGCCAGCTATATTTTCGCAAATGCCAATTAAATTCGGCAATTTGCTTTTTTTCGGTATTTGTTGTCCGTGTGTGAGAATAAACCTGTGACTGTATTGATCATTTGACGAAACAAGAGATCTCGTCTCCGTAAAATTCTGCGTGTTCCTGATTCCTCACACAAACTATCTGCAGCTATCATTCCTTTTCCTTGATTTTCATGAGATGTAAAAGTAAGTACCGGTGTATCATATATTAAGATTTAACTTTTAAGGGGGCCTTCTCGTTGTTTGTGCTGCAGCGACAGCTGTGCTACCTACGGTACCGTACCGGTACGTTACGGAGACCTAACCGCACAGTCGCCAGACCGCTCCCGTGCGTGTGTAAGGAGTACGGTACGTCGTCTACAGTAACTACAACTAGGCCTAGGTAGTATGATGGGGTGTCCAAACTTCGCGCACTTTTCAAAAATATTCATCAGGCTTAATTTTGTCCACAAATTATTCATAATTTATACAAAACCAATTCAAGAAATAGTTACCACATTGACGGCAAGATCGTAAACTATAAAATCATGGACGAAAATGTAAAGTAGGTCACGGGGTTTCGCCGGTATCGCGATCTCAAAATTCTATTCCGATCGGCAAATTGCGGGCTGTGCTGGAAAACCGTTCAGAAAAAGTGTGACCTAACTTTGCGCACCAAAGCTTTTGTGGAGATTTAAACAAAGACTCAAGCTCAAAAAGTGAAATATTTATATCAGATTGATGGCAAAATGCTATGGAATCGGTTAGTACCACATTTAACTCACATTTTTTATGATTTCTGCTTGTAAAATGGTGATATCGTGATGCTTGTTGCTTTCTTCAAAACAGGCGCTAACGATGACAAATTTGCCGATCTTTTGCCAATATTTTCATGAATACTGGACTAATCCTAAAGAAACTTTCAGCGAAGGGTAATTTTAGGTCGCTTTTCACATTGATGATGTCAGATTTTAAGGATATTGGCTAGTTTTGGAGATAATGACCGTCCGCAAAGTTTGGACACGCGCGAAGTTTGGACTCACGGCCATAGTATGATGGTGGGCCCCAAGTCTGCGCACCTAACAATTTGAGTTCAGATTTAACATGATTTTTTTTCTTATTACACAAAATCTTTGAGTTGATAATGTTCCTTATATTATTAAGAGTAAGTGTACCAAATTTCTCATTAAAAAATAAAAGAAAATATAGGATTTTCTTGAAAAAACTGCGGGCAGTCATTTTCAGATTGAAAAAAACAATGGTACCCCATGTCTGCGCACTCATTCACTTTGCACACGTTTCAGGGATTTTGATGACAAAGGCTGCATTTATGAGGCTGTCACATGAAATGCCCTGAATTCATTATTTTTCCACCATTTTGAGTCGGATTTTTTAATGAATACCTGCCTATGTATTGCATTTGTAAAGTTCGTGCTCGTTGCGTATCTTCTTTAATTAGAATCGCGCAGATACGCGGGTGCGCAGACTTGGGGGAACTGACCATACTATAGACAGCTGGCAGCCGTCTGTTTCGAGGAGTTTTTTAACATTTTTTAATTTTTAAATTTCTCCTCGTCGACAGACGGCTCGCTAGCGTGTCCCCGCCATTAGGGGAGGTACAACGCAAAATCCCCCTGGGCCCTGGCGGGGCTCTTCGAATTTTTTCTTAGGCCTAAGTTAAATACATTACTATATATAAAAAGAAGCTTACCTCTAGGCTTTGATTGGCATTTAAGTGGTGAAAATTCAATTGAAAAGGAACAAAAACAGTGACTTTCCTCGGCTGTCGTGTAGCTCCCAATTCACTTGTTCCTCTGAAGTCGATAATGTCATGAATGTACACAAACATATGAGGTGGGATGAACTTCCGGGTCAACTGCTTATCGAAACCATTGGCCAATCAGATCATCTCTTTTACGTCAGGCTTATGAATATTAATTTTATTTTCTTTTTCAATGTTTGCTCGCCCGGGCACTGTATATGTGTGACGTAAAGGTCATGGGGCGGAGTCTAAATTTCGCCGGCCACTTTTCATGAATAATTCATTACCAAGATGGCTGCCCACTCTCCGAGTCGCAAGTGTCAACTTTTAGAGACAATCCTCTGGGGCCCGTTTCTCAACACCGTCATAAGTCTAACTTCTTGACTAAATCGGAGATAGTGAGCTACTTGTCCGCTAACCGTTTCACGAAGCCCTCTTTACCAAGATCGGGTACAACAACCTCACTAAATATTTATGACACCTCCGAACCTGTCACAACTTCTTTCTTAATGACGTAGTGGCATCACGTGGGTAGACTATGACATGCAAAAGTGCCTAGAAATGTGAAAATTATTATCTTACGTAATCAATCAAAAAACAAGTTGGATAATGCATTCTATGATCATGGTAATACAAAGAATCTACAAAAACTGTTGGTAATACTCCACAAAACCATTCATTTTGAAATAGTAAAATAATTTATTTGATAAAGATTCTACCACGTCAGGCCATCCATAAATGGACTCGTATTTGTCGTTTTCAGACCCCTATTAACATTTTGATAAATTCTATCTCTAATTTATGCATAGAATTTGTCAAAAAGTAAGTTTCAGTATCTAAGATTTAAAAGAAAATTGTTAAACTATATTTTGATGATGTTTGGAATCGTAAAATACCGTATAATTATCATCATTTTACAACGAAAACCGTTATGGTTTTACTTTCGTAAACTATTAAAATTGGATATCCCAGGGGTACCCATCTCAACGTCCACATGTGATTTTTTAGTCACGAGATCAATTATTCATAATTCCATTTTCTCAGCAATTGATTGCTCAAGTCTTCATGGTCTAAGTATGTATGGTGCATAATATACCTGTGCTATTATTCTTAAAAGATGAAATTCCCAATTCATCACAATATTTGCAATTTTGTTATAATTTTTCTTTTTGAAAATTATGCTATTTTGTGACTAAGGCTACGTCTCGTCTGCTCTTTTTACCAATAATATCGATATCAATGTATTTTAGTTAGGAAGCCTTTCGAGAAACGGGTTTAGTAAGATTGGAACTAACTCCGTGGTTGGTGGATAAAGATATGACTAACTTGTCCAGGTGTTGAGAAACGGGCCCCTGAATGCCAGTTTCAAAGCGGGAATTTAGGGTAAGAAACTGTCGTTACTTAAACATTATCACCTAAAGGTGCATATGAATGCACTGATTGTGTAAAATATCACGGTATTGAGGAGAAAAACAAGAAATTAGCCGTGGCCATTGAGCCCCCGTACAGACGACGGTTTAACTTCGGTCTATGTATTTGGTGAGTGAAGCCAACGAAGTTCAGCTGAACAACCAACATAACAGAGACCGAAGCTTTTGGTCTATAGTAGTACAAGCAGCCCAGCGCAATTAAAGCCAGGCAGTGAGGGGGGGTAGACCCTCTGATGCATCGTTGGATTTCAAAAGTTGTTGTTGTTGTTTGTTGAAAATTAATGGCGACCAGTCATATTTGAAATAGGGTGTCTGGACGATCAAACGATAGCCTCAGCGATAGCTGCGGGAGCTCTTTGCCCATACCTAATACATGCGCGTCGCGTACTGAAGCGAAAATGGCACACACTTTTTTAATACAAGGTCCCCTTTGAAAGCTCAGAAAATTGTGATCTGATCATTTTTTTTTAAAAAAATTGACTGCAAGTCAATAAAATAGGTTTGGTCTCAAATTTTGTATAGATTAAGTTTAATCTTGCAAAAAAAAAATTGACTTGCCAATATACTCCAAGTTATATAATCCATCATACCATGTCGGATTCACGTTCATTCGCAACTTCCTGTTACAACAACAGGCCCCATAAAAGATGATCTCTGTCTCCGCTATCGAGATATCAAGCATTTTTTTTATTATGATGATGCCGATCAGCAAAGACCTCGCGATGAGTCACGGCAGCAAGTGTGTTGAAAGTGTGGGAAGCAGTCAGACTGCAGGTCCCCAAAAAGTGGCTTCTTTCATCCAAGTGATATTCATGACTTGAGATGTTTTGCATATTTAATGAGCTTGATGCGGACCAAAACACCTCTTTTCATTCGGTCATTGCTGCTCTCATTGTGCATCGAATTTCATGAATTTGGTATCATTGTAAAGACAAAGAATCATTCTTTCATGTCATGTGTTTGGATTTATTCAAAGATTTTATAATATAGGTTAAAAGTTTGATCTAAAATATGCTAAAAAATAAATATTTTCACCTGACAAAAGCTGCTATTTTCACACTTTATTTCTGTTTGAGCCCAAATGATTTTTATATCATGATAAAGCTGAATATATATGCTTTGAAATGATATAGGTTTCAAAATAAGAATTGGTTTAATCGGGTCAAGATCACACTTTTCATTTGCCAAGTACATAAAGCAGTTTGAAAGCAAGAATACTGCACTCTGATTGGTCAAAGAGACCACACAATGGCAAATTCCAACGGTCCCAGTGCCTGGGTTCGTGGGAAGGTCACACTTCCCATGTGGTAATCTCCTCAAATACCCCGCGCCTGTTTTTCTGTGAACCTTTTCCAGCCAATCAGAACTCTGGATTTCATGCAAGTACAAAATTTCAGAAATCTCGTCTTGTACCTTGGTGGGAAAAGTGTGATCTTGACCCGATTAAAAGGTGCCGCATATCAAGAGTGGCATTGTGAGAAAGTACAGAAGTTCAGCTTTATGGTGATATAGATATCATTGAGGCTCAAAATAAAAAGTTTTGCACAATTTGCAAAAGAAAACAGAGGAAGAAAATTCAGGTTTGAGGCACATTTTCAGGCCAGATATTTACTTATTTAACAAAATATTGTATACAAAATAAATGACCAATATGAAAGAGTAACTTTTACTCTATCTGATGGTGCAATAATATTTCATTTAACTTGAGGTTAAAACAGGTAAATTCTTAGTGAAAGAAAATCTCACGAATCACGAGATTTTGCAAGGAGGAGGATTCAGCCACGAGATGATTTGGATGAATCTGGCCTTTTTGCTCATTAGCATAGGGACCTGCGGTCTGACTGGAAGATATGATATTTAATGGGGAACAGGTAGGGGCACAGAAGGTTGGAGTGGCGCCAAAAGGTGGAGAAGGTGGTGTAGTTCGGTTAGTAAGAACGGTGTGTAAATCGATTCAAGACATAGGATGTGAAAAATCAGGGAAGCCCATACATTTCCGAGCATTTCTGAAGGAAAGGGGCAAAACGTTAATTCCGTTAGCTCCCTTTAACGGTAATAGATTTAACATTTTATTTCATAATGGAGGAGGTGTTTATTATTTAAGACATTGCTAGACTAGGGGGTTGAAATCTAAGCAGACGACGCAGCATAATGTAGCTTAAGCATAGAATGATGATGGGTTCAGCGAAGAGCCCAGAGAAAATAAGGTGGCTATATTCAATCCCGAAATGCTTTGCGAGTGGTCACAAAATCGTGTCGGCGCAAATCACCTAATACAGCCGTCTGGTGAAATCGCTGATAACAACAATCACCGATTTGGTAATGATTTTAGTTTCTTTTGCATTTGTTAAGTTTTAAATATCAAAATATATTTTCATATTTATGTATATCCCTCAACATATTTTTTAATGTTATCTTTGATATTGTTGTAGTCATATTCTTTCATATTCGTTTCTTGATCACTACTAATTTGTTGTATTTGATCGGCATTTGATTTTGTTGTCATGAATAATAAAATATGCGCGCAACTCAGTTGCATGTGCGTATCGAGTTGACCTTCCTTAGAGCAACACGCTTGCGTGTTACTGCCCTCTACGTTCGTTGGTTCCAACTAACTAATTAATCACATAGTCTGCTCCTGAAATAACAAATCAAAACGTAATCTTAATCTTTGATGGATACTTTCACCAGTATTCTTTATTATTTTTTCTGACAATTTTACAACAAAATTTTCTTAAGGGTAAACTTGCCCTTTAATCGCAAAACATGAAAATCACAGGGACAGTGCATCTGGATCGAGTTTGGGTAAATATTGAGGAAAAAAATTATTATTTTATTTATTATCATACTTGCCAAATACATGAAGACCTACATTTTTATTGGAAAGTGAGTATGTAGGCCTACATGTACCAGTCATTTTTGTCTCACCTGCATAGCAGAGTGAGACCATAGAGCTATTACAGAGAAGGAGAACCATCTTCCAGTTCCTCTGTTAATCCTTTGTTATCGCTTCATTCGGGCGAAGGAACGATACCTAACATCAATCGGCGAGCCGCCAGGCGAAAGTTAGAGTCGGCTTACGTAACGCGATAAGCCCCCTCGTAAAATCTGAGGTCAGAGATTTTTTGAAGGACCCTGCGAGGCACCGCCGTAAACAACGTTCTCCCACATAACTTCCCCTGAGCTCAGTTTTTTTTTTCAAAATTGAAACACGACTTGCTGTTCTTCTAACATCCATATCTCTTCGTACGGATTCCTGATGTACGTCTTTTATGTATGGTTGAACTTCTGAGATGATCCCCTTTGCATACATACCAAATACGTCACAATCTGATTTGACTCAACAAAATTACAAATGGAGGAACTTGGAGATTGGTCATTTTGAAGCATGTCTGTCTTTCTTCCGTAGTTAAATCTTTCCCTGCACGTACATGTTTTAGAAATTATAATACGGAGAAAAAGCATACTTTGAGCTTAATTTTGATGCAAAGATCATTAGCGAGGTTACAATGGTTTTGATAATATAACGACGAATCTGCGGGGCATTTCTCTGGCGATTGTCGCATCGTGGAGTACCCTCCGGTGCCCCACGCACTCCTATATGTGTAAGTTGAAAGTGAGTGTAATGAATGACGGGAGCTCCGTGCTCGCTCAGCTCTTGTCTCTGGATCGTTTTTGGAAAATAGCAGGGGCCACGGAGCAAGCCTTGAAATAAGCGGGCGCTGAGCGCAAATTCGCACTCATATCGCCATCAATTGCGCCCATGAAGCCCCAAAATCATCAAAATTTTGACAACCGGGCGCAAATATTTTCCAGGTAATTGCGCCCGCCGTGAGTGAGCAGTGAAGCCATATCACACATGTAATTTAAATATCTGTAAAGCCAAAATCAAATAACTTTCAATTTACGATAAACACAGTTTAAAATTGCCAAGTGCGTCTTTTTTTCTGTACCATAAAAAGTGAGCTACGTCCGTCTTTTTTTTTCCTTTAATACATGTGCGCGCGTTCTTCCGGTAGCAGTTTTTCCATACTTCACCATGTGCAATTTCTAATGCACACATTTCCAGTTGGGATATCACAATTCTGTGATAT